>NC_073227.2:74160000-74447500 GCF_029281585.2 Gorilla gorilla gorilla | reverse complement strand
ATCCTTTCCCCATTGCTTGTTTTTCTCAGGTTTGTCAAAGATCAGATAGTTGTAGATATGTGGCATTATTTCTGAGGGCTCTGTTCTGTTCCATTGATCTATATCTCTGTTTTGGTACCAGTACCATGCTGTTTTGGTTACTGTAGCCTTGTAGTATAGTTTGAAGTCAGGTAGTGTGAAGCCTCCAGCTTTGTTCTTTTGGCTTAGGATTGACTTGGTGATGTGGGCTCTTTTTTGATTCCATATGAACTTTAAAGTAGTTTTTTCCAATTCTGTGAAGAAAGGCATTGGTAGCTTGATGGGGATGGCATTGAATCTGTAAATTACCTTGGGCAGTATGGCCATTTTCACGATATTGACTCTTCCTACCCATGAGCATGGAATGTTCTTCCATTTGTTTGTATCCTCTTTTATTTCCTTGAGCAGTGGTTTGTAGTTCTCCTTGAAGAGGTCCCTCACATCCCTTGTAAGTTGGATTCCTAGGTATTTTATTCTCTTTGAAGCAATTGTGAATGGGAGTTCACTCATGATTTGGCTCTCTGTTTGTCTGTTGTTGGTGTATAAGAATGCTTGTGATTTTTGTACATTGATTTTGTATCCTGAGACTTTGCTGAAGTTGCTTATCAGCTGAAGGAGATTTTGGGCTGAGACAATGGGGTTTTCTAAATATACAATCATGTCATCTGCAAAAAGGGACAATTTGACTTCCTCTTTTCCTGACTGAATACCCTTTATTTCCTTCTCCTGCCTAATTGCCCTGGCCAGAACTTCCAACACTATGTTGAATAGGAGTGGTGAGAGAGGGCATCCCTGTCTTGTGCCAGTTTTCAGAGGTAATGCTTCCAGTTTTTGCCCATTCAGTATGATATTGGCTGTAGGTTTGTCATAAATAGCTCTCATTATTTTGAGATACGTCCCATCAATACCTAATTTATTGAGAGTTTTTAGCATGAAGGGTTGTTGAATTTTGTCAAAGGCCTTTTCTGCATCTGTTGAGATAATCATTTGGTTTTTGTCTTTGACTCTGTTTATATGCTGGATTGCATTTATTGATTTGTGTATATTGAACCAGCCTTGCATCCTAGGGATGAAGCCCACTTGATCATGGTGGATAAGCTTTTTGATGTGCTGCTGGATTCAGTTTGCCAGTATTTTATTGAGGATTTTTACATCAATGTTCATCAAGGATATTGGTCTAAAATTCTCTTTTTTGGTTGCGTCTCTGCCCGGCTTTGGTATCAGAATGATGCTGGCCTCATAAAATGAGTTAGGGAGGATTCCCTCTTTTTCTATTGATTGGAATAGTTTCAGAAGGAATGGTACCAGTTCCTCCTTGTACCTCTGGTAGAATTCGGCTGTGAATCCATCTGGTCCTGGACTCTTTTTGGTTGGTAAGCTATTGATTATTGCCACAATTTCAGATCCTGTTATTGGTCTATTCAGAGATTCAACTTCTTCCTGGTTTAGACTTGGGAGAATGTATGTGTCGAGGAATGTATCCATTTCTTCCAGATTTTCTAGTTTATTTGCGTAGAGGTGTTTGTAGTATTCTCTGATGGTAGTTTGTATTTCTGTGGGATCGGTGGTGATAACCCCTTTATCATTTTTTATTGCGTCTATTTGATTCTTCTCTCTTTTTTTCTTTATTAGTCTTGCTAGCGGTCTATTTTGTTGATCCTTTCAAAAAACCAGCGCCTGGATTCATTAATTTTTTGAAGGGTTTTTTGTGTCTCTATTTCCTTCAGTTCTGATCTGATTTTAGTTATTTCTTGCCTTTTGCTAGCTTTTGAATGTGTTTGCTCTTGGTTTTCTAGTTCTTTTAATTGTGATGTTTGGGTGTCAGTTTTGGATCTTTCCTGCTTTCTCTTGTGAGCATTTAGTGCTATAAATTTCCCTCTACACACTGCTTTGAATGTGTCCCAGAGATTCTGGTATGTTGTGTCTTTGTTCTCATTGGTTTCAAAGGACATCTTTATTTCTGCCTTCATTTCGTTATGTACCCAGTAGTCATTCAGGAGCAGGTTGTTCAGTTTCCATGTAGTTGAGCAGTTCTGAGTGAGATTCTTAACCCTGAGTTCTAGTTTGATTGCACTGTGGTCTCAGAGGTAGTTTGTTATAATTTCTGTTCTTTTACATTTGCTGAGGAGAGCTTTACTTCCAAGTATGTGGTCAATTTTGGAATAGTTGTGGTGTGGTGCTGAAAAAAATGTATATTCTGTTGATATGGGGTGGAGAGTTCTGTAGATGTCTATTAGGTCCGCTTGGTGCAAAGCTGAGTTCAATTCCTGGATATCCTTGTTGACTTTCTGTCTCGTTGATCTGTCTAATGTTGACAGTGGGGTGTTAAAGTCTCCCATTATTAATGTGTGGGAGTCTAAGTCTCTTTGTAGGTCACTCAGGACTTGCTTTATGAATCTGGGTGCTCCTGTATTGTTGGGTGCATATATATTTAGGATATTAGCTCTTCTTGTTGAATTGATCCCTTTACCATTATGTAATGGCCTTCTTTGTCTCTTTTGATCTTTGTTGGTTTAAAGTCTGTTTTATCCGAGACTAGGATTGCAACCCCTGCCTTTTTTTGTTTTCCATTTGCTTGGTAGATCTTCCTCCATCCTTTTATTTTGAGCCTATGTGTGTCTCTGCACATGAGATGGGTTTCCTGAATACAGCACACTGATGGATCTTGACTCTTTATCCAATTTGCCAGTCTTTGTCTTTTAATTGGAGCATTTAGTCCATTTACATTTAAAGTTAATATTGTTATGTGTGAATTTGATCCTGTCATTATGATGTTAGCTGGTTATTTTGCTCATTAGTTGATGCAGTTTCTCCCTAGTCTTGATGGTCTTTACATTTTGGCATGATTTTGCAGTGGCTGGTACCGGTTGTTCCTTTCCATGTTTAGCACTTCCTTCAGGAGCTCTTTTAGGGCAGGCCTGGTGATGACAAAATCTCTCAGCATTTGCTTGTCTGTAAAGTATTTTATTTCTCCTTCACTTATGAAGCTTAGTTTGGCTGGATATGAAATTCTGGGTTGAAAATTCTTTTCTTTAATAATGTTGAATATTGGCCCCCACTCTCTCCTGGCTTGTAGGGTTTCTGCCGAGAGATCCCCTGTTAGTCTGATGGGCTTCCCTTTGAGGGTAACCCGACCTTCCTCTCTGGCTGCCTTAACATTTTTTCCTTCATTTCAACTTTGGTGAATCTGACAATTATGTGTCTGGGAGTTGCTCTTCTCAAGGAGTATCTTTGTGGCATTCTCTGTATTTCCTGAATCTGAACGTTGGCCTGCCTTGCTAGATTGGGGAAGTTCTCCTGGATAATACCCTGCAGAGTGTTTTCCAACTTGGTTCCATTCTCCCCATCACTTTCAGGTACACCAATCAGACATAGATTTGGTCTTTTCATGTAGTCCCATATTTCTTGGAGGCGTTGCTCCTTTCTTTTCATTCTTTTTTCTCTAAACTTCCCTTCTCACTTCATTTCATTCATTTCATCTTCCATTGCTGATACCCTTTCTTCCAGTTGATTGCATCGGCTCCTGAGTCTTCTGCATTCTTCACGTAGTTCTCGAGCCTTGGTTTTCAGCTCCATCAGCTCCTTTAAGCACTTCTCTGTATTGGTTATTCTAGTTATACATTCTTCTAAATTTTTTTCAAAGTTCTCAACTTCTTTGCCTTTGGTTTGAATGTCCTCCTGTAGCTCAGAGTAATTTGATCGTCTGAAGCCTTCTTCTCTCAGCTCGTCAAAGTCATTCTCCATCCAGCTTTGTTCTGTTGCTGGTAAGGAACTGCGTTCCTTTGGAGGAGGAGAGGCGCTCTGCTTTTTAGAGTTTCCAGTTTTTCTGTTCTGTTTTTTCCCCATCTTTGTGGTTTTATCTACTTTTGGTCTTTGATGATGGCGATGTACAGATGGGTTTTTGGTGTGGGTGTCCTTTCTGTTTGTTAGTTTTCCTTCTAACAGACAGGACCCTCAGCTGCAGGTCTGTTGTAGTACCCTGCCGTGTGAGGTGTCAGTGTGCCCCTGCTGTGGGGGTGCCTCCCAGTTAGGCTGCTCGGGGGTCAGGGGTCAGGGACCCACTTGAGGAGGCAGTCTGCCCGTTCTCAGATCTCTGCTGCGTACTGGGAGAACCACTGCTCTCTTCAAAGCTGTCAGACAGGGACATTTAAGTCTGCAGAGGTTACTGCTGTCTTTTTGTTTGTCTGTGCCCTGCCCCCAGAGGTGGAGCCTACAGAGGCAGGCAGGCCTCCTGGAGCTGTGGTGGGCTCCACCCAGTTCGAACTTCCCAGCTGCTTTGTTTACCTAAGCAAGCCTAGGCAATGGCGGGCGCCCCTCCCCCAGCCTCACTGCCGCCTTGCAGTTTGATCTCAGACTGCTGTGCTAGCAATCAGTGAGACTCCGTTGGCGTAGGACCCTCCGAGCCAGGTGCGGGATGTAATCTCGTGGTGCGCCATTTTTTAAGCCCGTCGGAAAAGCACAGTATTCGGGTGGGAGTGGTCCGATTTTCCAGGTGCCGTCAGTCACCCCTTTCCTTGACTAGGAAAGGGAACTCCCTGATCCCTTGCGCGTTCTGAGTGAGGCAACACCTCGCCCTGCTTCGGCTGGTGCACAGTGCACGCACCCACTGACCTGCGCCCACTGTCTGGCACTCCCTAGTGAGATGAACCCGGTACCTCAGATGGAAATGCAGAAATCACCCGTCTTCTGCGTCGCTCACGCTGGGAGCTGTAGACCAGAGCTGTTTCTATTCCAGAAGTTATCTTTAAATAGGGACGATCCCTTTTCTGCGGGTGATGCCTGGGCCACAGGTTTGTTGCTGATAATAGGAGGATATGAAATAATGGGAGGGAAAGGTTGGAACCTGCCCCTTCCAGCCTTGAGGGATTGTGGGGGGTGATAAGAGAGGAGGGGAGATGGCCTTTCTCAATACAGAGGTAGACATGTGGGTTAGAGCAGACCAGGAAAATGCTGACAGCATCAGGACTCTGGGAAGCTGACCACCTCAGACACTCACCCACTCACCAACCTGGGGCCACCACAGCCAAGAAAGCCCAGCGGTTCAGTGCAGTGAAGGTGAGGGGGGCTGCAGGCCAGCTGTCCAGAGCTGCTCTCTACTCTACTGTGGTGTGGCTTCAACCCAGACCATCCCACAGTGACCCAGGATGAGAGTGGACTGGGCCTCATTTCTCTGCCTCCCTGGGTTCACCTGGCCATGTGCTCCTGGACCCACTCATGAGCCTGTGGCCAGCCATGGGAAATCCTTTCCATTTCTTCCCCTCATTTCTCATTTTAGGTACCTTGGGCTAGTAAGGGCTGTAGTTTGGCCAGCTTGGCCTGGAGGAACGTGACTTGCCCCAGGTGATGCTATTGACCTTACCTCCTAACGGCCTGTTGTGTGCCCTATGGGAGCTATTGCTGCTGAAGCCAGAGCTCCGCCATGTTCAAGGTCAGATGCAATATGGTTCGACTTCCCTCAGTGCTGCCTGGAGAGGCTGGGAGCACTGCAGAAAAGTTTTGTGCATCACTTTGTATCTGCATTCCCTTGGCCCCTACTTTAGTTACATTTCCTTTCATTCTGGCTTCCTCAGGATTGACCCCCTGCCCCAATAATACACTGACTTTTAAGTTTTACTGCAGACTCTTTTTCCAGGCAGCCCAGCCTCAAGTGGCATGTGTTGAGGTTAGTTAAGGGTTGGCCTGGGGACCTTGTCAAACAGGATCTCCACGATGAGGGTCAGGTGGCTTTAGGGATGGGAGTGGAAGAAAGTGAGAGTCAGACCTTTTGAGTCACAGTGTTTTTGGGAGTCTGGGTGGGGGCAGGTCAGTCAGGGGAGGTCACCAGGTCTTGACAAAGCCAGAACAAGTGACAGCTGCTTTCAACCAGAGACTGACAATAAGACGAGCAGCCACTGGGCAGTCCAGAGACACCTCCTGCAAAGCCACGTCTGAGAAGCCCTATGCTCCAAAGCCTCAAAAACGAAGTGTGCCCTCATATACTCAGATGCCAATCCCAGGAAAAAAAATGAAGCAGAAACAGAAGCCAGAGAGGTGAGTCATTCCAGAGAGGCTGCTTCGACCAGTCCTAAAAGAGAGAGTTCAGTGAATTTTTAAGATTAAAATTGGAAATAGAGAGGAAACCATTTAGATTGGAAGAGATAGAAATATTTTTCATTGACGAACCTGTTATTTCTGCTATCCAGGGTGGTGGGGGCCCCAGGAAGACGATCAGTTATAGATGAAAGTAAGAAATAGCATTTACTCTGCAAATCTGTGTGCCTTGTGAGTAATGTTGTGGCCCTGCTATAATTCACTGGAGTTGTAGAGGAGAGCCTTTGCTGTTGGCCAAGATTACAGACATAAGGAGCACCCAGAATGGAATTAGATGGGCAGACAGGAGACATGAGCATTGCTGTTACCTAACTTTGTAACTGGGAGTGAATGCTTTCTTTCTCTTTAAACATGGCCATTTGACCAGATCTGTGATTCTAAAGTGGGGGTTGCAAACTGCAAATGCCCACAGGGGCCAGGCAGATAAGGCAAAGGGATGAAGTGCACCAGATGGGAAATGGGTGAACTGGAGCCCTTTTCCCCGCATGTGCACAGGGCAGATGCTGCTTGACTTCTGCAGGAATAAAGTTTGGTGTTCCCAGATAATAGGTTATGTTTACTAAGGGTTTAATATGCTTTAAACAAATCGATGATCTCATTTTAAGCTCACAATAACCCTATTCAGGAGGTACTATTATTATCTCTATTTTTCAGATGAGGAAAATAACTGGAGTTCCTTCCAGTCCTGAGGAACAGAGAGGATAAATAACTTGATGAAGGTCAGAGAAGTAGAAAGTTGCAGAACCGGGATTCAGACCCAGGCAGTCCGGCTGCAGAGCATGCTTGATCATGACGGCACAGTTCTCCTGATTTTTCCTGATTAGTGGGACATTGAGATTTTTTAAAAATTAAAATCTTGCAATTAAAAAATGAAAAGTTAAAAAAACAAAAAACAAAAACTCAGCGAGCTGCAGAAGACCAAAGTGAAAACTGAGCGAGCTTCAGAAGGTCTGTGGGTTGCCAGCTTGTATTTGGCATTCCAAGGCAATGACTCATGATGTATTGTTGGAAAGCAATGATTTTGTAGGGTTGTTTTCCCCAGATATTCATACCGGAGTATAAACTTGTAGATTTTCCTTCAGAGTAGTCAAGTCGGGCACCTACACACTGTTTCAGATAATGTTTCTTTGGCCCAAAATATTTTCAAAATTACACGTTTGGAATTGCCTTCAGAAAGGTTCACAAATCAGTTATATTATCTTGTGGTCATATCTCATTTGGTGAGATATGGTAGAGAGTGTGTGTGCATGGGCATACACACCTGCGCTTATGCACATACACACACAGAGTGGCTGCTCATGTTTTGCTGATGGATACTCAGAGGCATGTAGAGAATTTCACATTTCCAAAACAACAAAGAATTAGTGGAGGTGTCAGAGGTGTTTGAACCAGAGTGACTCCATCTTGAACAGGTGCGATAGGAATCAACAGGAAGAGTTTTGCAAGGTTCAAGCCACAAAGACCTCACGGATCAAATGAGATTAGGTAAAGAAGCTGGCCAAAACCCACCAAAACTAAGATGGCCCTAAAAGCGACCTCTGTCATCCTCACTGCTCATTACAAGCTAATTAAAATGTATTAGCATGCTAAAAGACACTCCCACCAGTGCCATGACAGTTTACAAATGCCATGGCAACATCCAGAAGTTACCACATATGGTCCAAAATGGAGAGGAACTCTCAGTTCTGGGAGCCCCCACCCCTTTCTCAGAAAACTCATGAATAATCCACCCTTTGTTTAGCAGATCATCAAGAGATAATCTTATGTATAATCAGTCAAGCACCCATGCTGCTGCTCTGCCTATGGAGTAGCGATTCCTTTATTTCTTCTTTAATAAACTTGGTTTCACTTTACTGTGTAAATTTGCCCAGAATTCTTTCTTGCGTGAGATCTGAGAACCCTCTCTTGGGGTCTAGATCAGGACCACTTTCCAGTAACAGAAGAGCTAGGAATAAAAATGCAATCCCTGCCTCAGTAAAGCAGTTCGTTACCACTCCTCTATATTTCCCTTCCTCTCATTCACAACCTCTCTCCTCCCCTGCCCCCATTCACAGAATATATGATTCAGAATAGGGCTGCAGTATAGTTGGGTTGGGGGAAATTATCATAGACAATGGGAAGGTGTGGGGAAACTCATGTAAGGAGATTTACCTGGAGCATGGGGGGGCCAAATATAATGTTTATTGAGTAAATGAATGATGAGTTAGAGTGAGAACAGCTTGGAGGTTGTCTCAGTTCCTGGCTATTATAACAAAACCTTAGACTGGGTGATTTGTAAACAACAGGTATGCATTCCTCACAGGGCTGGAGCTCGAGAAGTCCAATATTAAGGCTGTAGCCAATTTAGTGTCTGGTGATGGCTGCTCTCTGCTTCATAGATCTGGCACCTTCTATGTGTCTTCACATGGCAGATGGGACAAACAGGTTCCCTCAAGCCTTTTTTAACAAGGGCACTAATTCCATTCACGAGCCCTCATGACCTAATCCCCAAATCCTCCACCTCTTAATACTATCACACTGGGGATGACGTTTCATGTCAAAGTTCATATGAATTGTTGGGGGGACACAAATATTCAGACCACAGCATTCCACCTCTTCCCCCCACTAAATTTATGCCCATTTCACAGGCAAAATAGATTCATGCCATCTCAACAGCACCCAAAATCTTAACTCTTCCAGGATCAACTCAAAAGTCTAAAGTCCAGAGTCTTAATCAGATGTGGATTGATATGGTTTGGATATGTGTTCCTTCTAAGTCTCATGTTCAATTGTTATCCCTACTATTAAGAGTTGGGGCCTACTGGGAGGTGTTTGGTTCATGGAGGCAGATCCCTCTTGGTTTGGTGCTGTTCTCGAGATAGTGAGTTCTCATGAGATCTGGTTGTTTAAGTGTGTGGCACCTCCCCCCTCACTTGCTTGCTCCCACTCTGCCATGTGAGATGCCTATTCCTGCTTTGCCTTCCACCACAAATAAAAGCTCCTTGAGTCCTTCCCAGAAGCTGGGCAGATGCTTGTGCCATGCTTCTTGTACAGCCTGCAGAAACATGAGCCAATTAAACCTCTTCTTTTATAAATTGCTCAGTCTCAGGTATTTCTTTATAGCAATGCAAAAAATGGCCTAATACAGAAAATTGGTATCAAGAACGTGGAAGTGTTTCTGGAATTGGGTAACAGGCAGAGGTTGGAAGAGTTTGAAAGGCTCAGAAGAGAACAGGAAGATGAGGTAAAGTTTGGAACATCCTAGGGCCTGGTTAAATGGTTGTGACCAAAATGCTGATAGTGATATGGGCAGTGAAGTTCAGGCGGCTGAGGTCTCAGATGGAAATGAGAAATTTATTGCGAACTGGAGTGAAGGTCATGTGTGTTGTGCATTAGCAAAGAGTTTGGCTGCATTGTGTTTATGACTTAGGGATCTGTGGAAGTTTGAACTTGAGAGTGATAATTTAGAGTATCTGGTGGAAGAAATTTCTAAGAGCAAAGCATGCAAGATGTTGCCTGGCTGTTTTCTAACATCCTAGGCTCAGATGTGGGAGCAAATAAATGACTTAAAGTTATAACTGATATTTAAAAGGGCAGCAGAGCATAAATATTTGAAAAATTGAATCCTGGCCATGTAGTAGAAAGAAAAGCCCATTTTAAGGGGAATAATCCAAGCAGGCTGTGAAGCAACCACTTGCTAGAGAGATTTTCATAACTAAAAAGGGGCAAGGTGCTGATAGCCAAGAAAAGGCCTCAAAGGCATTTCAGAGACCTTTGTGACAGCCCCTCCCATCAAGGCCCAGAGGCCAAGAATGGAAAAATGTTTCCATGGGCCAGGCCCAGGGCCCCTGCTGCCCTATGTGGCCTTGGAACACTGCTCCCTGCATCCCAGCAGCTCCAACCCCAGTCTCAGCTCAAAAAGCTCCAGATATAGCCATAAGCCTTGGTGGCTTCTACATAGGGTTAAGCCTGCAAATGCTCAGAGTGCAAGAATGAAGGAGGCTTGCCAGCCTCTGCTTAGATATCAGAAGATGTATGGGAAAGCCTAGAAGCCCAGGCAGAAGCCTGCCACAGGGACACAGCCCTCACATAGAACCTCTACTAGGGCAGTGCAGAGGAGAAATTCTGGGTTGGAGACTCCACACAAATTCCTCACTGGGGCACTACCTAGTAGATCTGTGAGATGGGGACCACCATGCTTCAGACCCATAATGACAGATCCACTGGCAGTTTGCATCCTGTGCCTGGAAAAGCCACAGTCATTCAACTTGAACCCATGAAAGCAGCCACTGGGGCTGACCTCTGTAAAACCACAGGGGAGTGGAGATGCCCAAGGTCTTGGGAGCTCACTTCTTGCACCAGTGTGCCCTGGAGGTGGGACAAGGAGTCAAAAGAGATTATTTTGGAAACTTGAGATTTGATGAATGCCATTCTGGGTTTTGAAATTGCATGGGGCCTGTAGCCCTTTTCTTTTGGCCAATTTCCTCCTCTTGGAACAGGAATGTATACCTGATGTCTGCACTTCCATTGACTCTTGGAAGTAAACAACTTGTTTTGATTTTACAATGCTATCTCCATTCATTTCCAGATGAGACTTTGGACTTTGGGACTTTTGAGTTAATGCTGGAATAAGTCAAGACTTTGGGGGAACTATTGAGAAGGATGATTGTGTTTTGCAGTGTAAGAAGGATATGAGATTTGAGGGTCCAGGGGCAGAATAATATGGTTTGTATCTATGTCCCCTCTAAATCTCATGTTGAATTGTCATTCCCAGTGTTGGAAGTGGGACCTGGGGTGAGTTGTTTGGGTTATGGGGGCAGATCCCTCATGGTATGGTGCTTTCCTAGAGATAGTGAGTTCTCATGATATCTGGTTTTTAAGTGTGTGGCACCTCCCTCCTCAATCTCTTGGTCCTGTACTGCCATGTGAGATGACTGCTCCTGCTTTGCTTTCTACCACAAGTATAAGCTCCTTGAGGCTTCCCCAGAAGTTCAACAGATGCTGACGCCTTCCTTCCTGTACAGCCTGCAGAACCATGAGCCAATTAAATCTATTTTCTTTATACATTACCCATTTTCACATATTTCTTTTTTTTATTATTATACTTTAAATTCTAGGGTACATGTGCACAACGTGCAGGTTTGTTACATATGTATATATGTGCCATGTTGGTGTGCTGCACCCATTAACTCATCATTTACATTAGGTATATCTCCTAATGCTATCCCTCCCCCATCCACCACCCCATGACAGGCCCCAGTGTGTGATATTCCCCTTCCTGTGTCCAAGAGTTCTCATTGTTCAATTCCCACCTATGAGTGATAACATGCAGTGTTTGGTTTTTTGTCCTTGCAATAGTTTGCTGAGAATGGTGGTTTCCAGCTTCATCCATGTCCTTACAAAGGACATGAACTCATCATTTTTTATGGCTGCAAAGTATTCCATGGTGTATATGTGCCACATTTTCTTAATCCAGTCTATCATTGATGGACATTTGCGTTGGCTCCAAGTCTTTGCTATTGTGAATCATGCTGCAGTAAACATACGTGTGCATGTGTCTTTATAGCAGCATGACTTATAATCCTTTGGGTATATAGCCAGCAATGGGATGGCTGGGTCAAATGGTATTCCTAGTTCTAGATCCTTGAGGAATTGCCACACTGTCCTCCACAATGGTTGAACTAGTTTACAGTCCCACCAACAGTGTAAAAGTGTTCCTGTTTCTCCACATCTTCTCCAGCACCTGGCGTTTCCTGACTTTTTAATGATTGCCATTTAAACTGGTGTCAGATGGTATTTCATTGTGGTTTTGATTTGCATTTCTCTGAAGGCCAGTGATGATGAGAATTTTTTCATGTGTCTGTTGGCTGCATAAATGTCTTCTTTTGAGAAGTGTGTGTTCATATCCTTTGCCCACGTTTTGATGGGGTTGATTTTTTCTTGTAAGTTTGTTTGAGTTCTTTGTAGATTCTGGATATTAGCCCTTTGTCAGATGAGTAGATTGCAAAACTGTTCTCCCATTCTGTAGGTTGCCTGTTCACTCCGATGGTAGTTTCTTTTGCCATACAGAAGCTCTTTAGTTTAACTAGATCCCATTTGTCAATTTGGTTTTGTTGCCATTGCTTTTGGCATTTTAGACATGAAGTCCTTGCCCATGCCTATGTCCTGAATGGTATTGCCTAGGCTTTCTTCTAGGGTTTTTATGGTTTTAGTCTAACATTTAAGTCTTTAATCCACCTTGAATTGATTTTTGTATAAAGTATAAGGAAGGGATCCAGCTTCAGCTTTCTACATATGGCTAGCCTGTTTTCCCAGCACCATTTGTTAAATAGGGAATCCTTTCCCCATTTCTTGTTTTTTTCAGGTTTATCAAAGATCAGATGGTTGTAGATGTGTGGTATTATTTCTGAGGGCTCTGTTCTGTTCCATTGGTCTATATCTCTGTTTTGGTACCAGTACTATGCTGTTTTGGTTATTGTAGCTTTGTGGTATAGTTTGAAGTCAGGTAATGTGATGCCTCCAGCTTTGTTCTTTTGGCTTAGGATTGACTTGACAATGCAGGCTCTTTTTTGGTTCCATATGAACTTTAGAGTAGTTTTTTCCAGTTCTGTAAAGAAGGTCATTGGTAGCTTGATGGGGATGGCATTGAATCTATAAATTACCTTGGGCAGTATGGCCATTTTCACGGTAGTGATTCTTCCTATCGATGAGCATGGAATATTCTTCCATTTGTTTGTGTCCTCTTTTATTCATTGAGCAGTGGTTTATAGTTCCCCTTGAAGAGGTCCTTCACATCCCTTGTAAGTTGGATTCCTAGGCATTTTATTCTCTTTGAAGCAATTGTGAATGGGAGTTCATTCATGATTTGGCTCTCTGTTATTAGTGTATAAGAATGCTTGTGATTTTTGCACATTGATTTTGTATCCTGAGACTTTGTTGAAGTTGCTTATCAGCTTAAGGAGATTTTGGGCTCAGGCAATGGGGTTTTCTAAATATACAGTTGTGTCATCGGCAAACAGGGACAATTTGACTTCCTCTTTTCCTAATTGAATACCATTTATTTCTTTCTCCTGCCTAATTGCCCTTACCAGAACTTCCAACACTATGTTGAATAGGAGTGGTGAGAGAGGGCATCCCTGTCTTGTGCCAGTTTTCAAAGGGAATGCTTCCAGTTTTTGCCCATTCAGTATGTTATTGGCTGTGGGTTTGTCATAGATAGCTCTTATTATTTTGAGATACATCCCATCAAGACCTAATTTATTAAGAGTTTTTAGCATGAAGGGCTGTTGAATTTTGTCAAAGGACTTTTCTGCATCTATTGAGATAATCATGTGGGTTTTTTGTCTTTGGTTCTGTTTATATGCTGGATTACATTTATTGATTTGCATATGTTGAATCAGCCTTGCATCCCAGGGATGAAGCCCACTTGATCGTGGTGGATAAGCTTTTTGATGTGCTGCTGCATTCAGTTTGCCAGTATTTTATTGAGGATTTTTGCATCGATGTCCATCAGGGATATTGGTCTAAAATTCTCTTTTTTGGTTGCGTCTCTGCCCGGCTTTGGTATCAGAATGATGCTGGCCTCATAAAATGAGTTAGGGAGGATTCCCTCTTTTTCTATTGATTGGAATAGTGTCAGAAGGAATGGTACCAGCTCCTCCTTGTACCTCTGGTAGAATTCAGCTGTGAATCTGTCTGGTCCTGGACTTTTTTTGGTTGGTAAGCTATTAATTATTGCCTCAATTTCAGAGCCTGTTATTGGTGTATTCAGAGATTCAACTTCTTCCTGGTTTAGTCTTGGGAGGGTGTATGTGTCCAAGAATTTATCCATTTCTTCTAGATCTTCTTGTTTATTTGCATAGAGGTGTTTATAGTATTCTCCGATGGTAGTTTTTATTTCTGTGGGATTGGTGGTGGTATCCCCTTTATCATTTTTTATTGTGTCTATTTGATTCTTCTCTCTTTTCTTCTTTATTAGTCTTGCTAGCAGTCTATCAATTTTGTTGATCTTTTCAAAAAACCAGCTCCTGGATTCATTGATTTTTTTGAAGGGTTTTTTATGTCTCTATCTCCTTCAGTTCTGCTCTGATCTTAGTTATTTCTTGCCTTCTGCTAGCTTTTGAATGTATTTGCTCTTGCTTCTCTTGTTCTTTTAATTGTGATGTTTGGGTGTCAATTTTAGATCTTTCCTGCTTTCTCTTGTGGGCATTTAGTGCTACAAATTTCCCTCTACACACTGCTTTGAATGTGTCCCAGAGATTCTGGTATGTTCTGTCTTTGTTCTCATCAGTTTCAAAGAACATCTTTATTTCTGCCTTCATTTCGTTATGTACCCAGTAGTCATTCAGGAGCAGGTTGTTCAGTTTCCATGTAGTTGAGCAGTTTTGAGTGAGTTTCTTAATCCTGAGTTCTAGTTTGATTGCACTGTGGTCTGAGAGACAGTTTGTTATAATTTCTGTTGTTTTACATTTGCTGAGGAGTGTTTTACTTCCAACTATGTGGTCAATTTTGGAATAAGTGCAACGTGGTGCTGAGAAGAATGTATATTCTGTTGATTTGGGGTGGAGAGTTCTTTGGATGTCTATTAGGTCCTCTTGGTGCAGAGCTGAGTTCAATTCCTGGATATCCTTGTTAACTTTCTGTCTCGTTGATCATTTAATGTTGACAGTGGGGTATTGAAGTCTCCCATTATTATTGTGTGGGAGTGTAAGTCTCTTTGTAGGTCTCTAAGGACTCCCTTTATGAATCTGGGTGCTCCTGTATTGGGTGCATATATATTTAGGATAGTTAGCTCTTCTTGTTGAATTGATCCATTTACCATTATGTAATGGCCTTCTTTGTCTCTTTTGATCTTTGTTGGTTTAAAGTCTGTTTTATCAGAGACTAGGATTGCAACCCCTGCCTTTTTTTGTTTTCCGTTTGCTTGGTAGATCTTCCTCCATCTCTTTATTTTGAGCCTGTGTGTGTCTCCACATGTGAGATGGGTCTCGTGAATACAGCACACTGATCGGTCTTGACTCTTCATCCAATTTGCCAGTCTGTGTCTTTTCATTGGAGCATTTAGCCCATTTACATTTAAAGTTAATATTGTTATGTGTGAATTTGATCCTGTCATTATGATGTTAGCTGGTTATTTTGCTTGTTAGTTGATGCAGTTTCTTCCTAGCCTCGATGGTCTTTACAATTTGGCATGTTTTTGCAGTGGCTGGTACCGGTTGTTCCTTTCCATGTTTAGTGCTTCCTTCAGGAGCTCTTGTAGGGCAGGCCTGGTGGTGACAAAATCTCTCAGCATTTGTTTTTCTGTAAAGTATTTTATTTCTCCTTCACTTATGAAGCTTAGTTTGGCTGGATATGAAATTCTGGGTTGAAAATTATTTTCTTTAAGAATGTTGAATATTGGCCCCCACTCTCTTCTGGCTTGTAGAGTTTCTGCTGAGAGTTCTGCTGTTAGTCTGATGGGCTTCCCTTATGGGTAACCTGACCTTTCTCTCTGGCTGCCCTTAACATTTTTTCCTTCATTTCAACTTCGGTGAATTTGACAATTATGTGTCTCAGAGTTGCTCTTCTTGAGGAGTATCTTTGTGGCATTGTCTTTATTTCCTGAATTTGAATGTTGGCCTGCCTTGCTAGGCTGGGGCAGTTCTCCTGGATAATATCCTGCAGAGTGTTTTCCAACTTGGTTCTATTCTCCCCATCATGTTCAGGTACACCAATTAGACATAGATTTGGTCTTTTCACATAGTCCCATATTTCTTGGAGGCTTTGTTCATTTCTTTTTATTCTTTTTTCTCTAAACTTCTCTCTTGCTTCATTTCATTCATTTGATCTTCAGTCCCTGATACCCTTTCTTCCAGTTGATCGAATCAGCTACTGAAGCTTGTGCATTCATTGCATAGTTCTCGTTCCATGGTTTTCAGCTCCATCAGGTCATTTAAGGACTTCTCTACACTGGTTATTCTAGTTAGCCATTCATCTAATCTTTTTTCAAGGTTTTTAGCTTCTTCGAGATGGGTTTGAACTTCCTCCTTTAGCTCAGAGAAGTTTGATCGTCTGAAGCCTTCTTCTCTCAAGTCATCAAAGTCATTCTCCATCCAGCTTTGTTCCATTGCTGGCGAGGAGCTGCCTTCCTTTGGAGGGGAAGAGGTGCTCTGATTTTTAGAATTTCAGCTTTTTTTGGTGTAGATGTCCTTTCTGTTTGTCAGACTTCCTTTTAACAGTCGGGACCCTCAGCTGCAGGTCTGTTGGATTTTGCTGGAGGTCCACTCCAGACCCTTTTACCTGGGTATCAGTAGTGGAGGCTGCATAACAGTGAATATTGCTGAACAGCAAATGTTGCTGCCTGATCGTTCCTCTGGAGGGGTACCTGGCCGTGTGAGGTGTCAGTCTGCCCTTACTGGGGGGTGCCTCCCAGTTATGCTACTCAGGGGTCAGGGACACACTTGAAGAGGCAGTCTGTCTGTTCTCAGATCTCAAACTCCTTGCTGAGAGAACCACTACTCTCTTCAAAGCTGTCAGAAAAGGACATTTAAGTCTGCAGAGGTTTCTGCTGCCTTTTGTTCAGCTATGCCCTGCCCCCAGATGTGAAGTCTACAGAGGCAGGCAGGCCTCCTTGAGCTGCAATGGGCTCCACCCAGTTTGAGATTCCTGGCTGCTTTGTTTACCTACTCAAGCCTCAGCAATGGCGGGCACCCCTCCCCGAGCCTCGTTGCCACCTTGCAGTTCGATCTCAGACTGCTGTGCTAGCAATGAGTGAGGCTCCATGGGTGTGGGACCCTCCAAGCCAGGCGTGGGATACAATCTCCTGGAGTGCCATCTGCTAAGACCATTGGAAAAGCACAGTATTAGGGTGGGAGTGACCCGATTTTCCACGTGCCATCTATCACAACTTCTCCTGGCTAAGAAAGGGAATTCCCTGACCCCTTGCACTTCCTGGGTGAGGCAATTCCTCACTCTGCTTTGGCTCATGCTTGGTGGTCTGCACCCACTGTCCTGCACCCACTATCTGACAAACCCCAGTGAGAAGAACCTGGTACCTCAGTTGGAAATGCAGAAATCACCCATCTTCTGCATCACTCACACTGGGAGCTGTAGACTGGAGCTGTTCCTATTTGGCCATCTTGGAAACGCCCCCACCACATATTTCTTTATAGCAGTGAAAAAATGGCCTAACACATGGGTGAAACTCAATATTCATCTTGAGGCAAATTGCTCTCATCTGTGAACCTGTGAAATCAAACAAGTTGTGGGCTTTCAAAACACAATGATGGGATAAGCATAGTAGAGACATTCCCACTTTGAAGTGGAGAAATAGGATGGAAGAGAGGTGTAACTTTTAACAAATAAATCCAAAATGAAACAGGACAAACATTAAACCTTAAGACTTGATGATCATCTTCTCTGACTCCATGTTCTGTCTTCTGGACACCCAGAGGCAGGAGTTGGGCCCCCAGGGCTCCAGGTGGCTGGGCTCATCTCCATGACTTTGCTGGGCACAGCCCACACTGCAGACTTCATGGTTTGGAGTCACTTACCCATGACTCTCCCAGGATTGAGTTGCACACCATAGGTTCCATGCTTCTGAAATCTCAGGGAGGCTCTACAAGATAATGTCTCATCATGGGTAGTGGAGAAGGGGATGTTCCCTATGGGGCCCCACCCCTCTGGCAGTTCTCTTCCTGGGCCCTTGAGGCTCTCCAGGGCATCCTTTGAAATCTGGGTAGAGGCAGCCTTCACCACAAAGCTTTGTACTCTGTACACCAGTGGAGAGAGCACTGAGTCGACACTGCCATGGTTACCATCTGTGACTTCTGGAGGGCCAGAGAGGTGTCACACCCAGGTCTGTTTCAGTCCCACAACTGGAAAAGCCAAGGAGTGCTGATGTGGTTTGGATTTGTGTCCCTGCCCAAATCTCATGTTGAATTATAATCCACAGTGTTGGAAGAGGGGCCTGGTTGGGGTGATTAGATCACAGGGGCAGTTTCCAATGGTTTATCACCATCCCCCTAGTGCTGTCTTGTGATAGAGTTCTCCCAAGATCTGTTTGTTTAAAAGTGTGTAGCACCTCCCGCCACCCCTCTCTCTTCCTCCTGCTCCAACCATGTAGGATGTACCTCTTTCCTCTCCACCTTCCACCATGATTGTAAGTTTCCTAAAGCCTCCACAGTCATGCTTTCTGTACAGCCTGTGAAACTGTGAGTCAATTAAACCTCTTTTCTTTATAAATTACCCAGTCTTAGGTAGTTCTTTATACCAATGCTAGTGCTATACTGGAATGTCTGGAGAAGAGCAATGAGATCGTTCTGCCCCAAAATGCCAGAGCATTTTGTGATAGGTGGGCAGACCCAAAGATCTCTGAAATGACTTCAGGGTCATTGTTTCATTGTCTTGATGAACAGCATCTGTTATCCCTCTGATTCATACTAATCTCCTTATCACATGATTGCTTGGTCACACCCTTGGTCTTCTCTCTTAAACATGCTTCTTCATTCTTTACAACATGGCCAGGCTAAGACTTCTCCAAATCTTTAAGTTTTGCTTCCCTTTTGATTATAAATTCCATCTTTAATTAGTTTCTCCTCACAATTTACTATAAGCAGTCAAGGGAAGTCCTGTCATGCCTTGAGATGAAATTTCAGGTTGAAATAATGCATCATATACTGTTTAAAGATGTATTATAAACTGTTATCTTTCAGTGAAAGGAAGTGTTTAACAAACAAGCACTTGTCAACCTGAAATAATCAAAAGAGTCAGGATCCAGTTTTAAAGAGTTTCTTCACGTGAAAAGCCAGGAATGGATATTCTGGGACACAAAACTCCAGAGAAACAGGGTCAGTTCTCCAAAGTTGAAAGTTAATTTCTTGCATGTATAGGAAGAACATAAAAAAATTTTAACAGGGTTACAAAATGTTCTATACAAGACTAATTTAAGAATTATAATAAATTAATTACTTACAGTCCCTCTTCCCCTTGAGGATTGTTTTCTCTTTTTTATATAGCTTGTCTTCATTTCCTTTCCAATTTAAAATAATTTAAGGCAATGTGATAGCCATGAAGTCTTTGTTTAAGAAGGGTAAGAGAGAAGTTGGACTGTCATAAAAGTCAACCCTGGAGAGGAAAGAGGGTCTTCCCTGGTACCCTTAGGCCATTTACAATGTTTTACAAAACAATGCAGGTAAGGGAAAAGGCTTAATCTATAATCAAAGAAACAAAAGATTACAACTTCCTAGGTTACAGCTGCCTGTCATAGTGACTCAGGTTCCATAATCATATTTTTCTAAGGCTCAAAATAACTTAGATTTCCAACATCTTAGATTTTTCAAAAGTTTATTCACCTATTTTTAAAAAGACGGTGTCTCACTATGTTGCCCCAGAGATGGCGTCTCAAATTCCTGGTCTCAAGTGATCAGGTCCTGCCTTGGCCTCATAAGAGCTTAGATTTTGAATGAATTATTTCAAAATTTTGCTTAGATATTTCTTCTACCAAATATCCTAGTTCATCACTCTTAAGTTCTACCTTCCACACAACACTAGAACACAAGTACAATTTAACCAAGTTCAGTGCCACTTTATAATAAGGATGCCCATGAGGAGCATGTTATTGGAAACTGGAGGAGAGGTCATCCTTGTTATAAAGTGGACCTTTCTGAGATCTCATCAGAAAGATCTACTGTTCATATTTCTACCAATATTCTGATTATGAAATCTTAGGGAATCTCTAAGAAGATTAAGATGTTTTCTCCAGCTCTCCTGTTTTTCTGACCCTCACCAGAGTTACCCTTTATAGTCCATTCACAGCAATACAGGCTTTTTCCAGCATGCACTTCCAAACTGTTCTAGCCTCGGCTGGGCGTGGTGGCTCACACCTGTAATCCCAGCACTTTGGGAGGCCAAGGCAGGTGGATCACGAGGTCAGGAGATTGAGACCATCCTGGCTAACATGGTGAAACTCCGTCTCTACAAAAATATAAAAAATTAGCCAGGCGTGGTGGCACACACCTGTAGTCTCAGGTACTCAGGGGGCTGAGGCAGGAGAGTGGCATGAACCCGAGAGGCAGAGCTTGCAGTGAGCCAAGATCACGCCACTGCACTCCAGCCTTGGTGACAGAGTGAGACTGTCTCTACCTGTTACTCAGTTACAAAGCTGTATCCACACTTTAAGATACATTTTACAATTTATTAAAGCAGCATCCTACGTCTCAGTTTCTATCTCAGTCTGTTCAAGCTGCTATAACTAAATACTTTAGACTGGTAGTTTATAAACAAGAGAAATGTATTGCTCAAAGTTCTGGAAGCTGGAAAGTCCAAGATCAAGGCTCCAGCAGGCTTGATGTCTGGTGAGGGCTGTTCTTGGTTTCATACATATGGCACCTTCTATGTATCCTCACATGGTGGATGTGTTGCCAGAAAAGGAGTCTTGATCCAGACCCCAAAAGAGGGATTTTAGATCTTGTGCAGAAAGGAATTCAAGGTGAGCCACAGAGTGTGGTGAGAAGAGAAAGTTACTCAGATACAGAGTAGGACATCCTCAGAAAACAAGAGGAGGAATGCATGGCCTTTGTTTTATATTCTTCTTATGTAGGTTTTTGTTTCTTTTAATCAACTTAAAAGCTAAACTAAGTTACGACTATGTGTGGATGGGCTGACAGTATGAAAAAATGTATTACTTTGTTGATATAAAGAAGGTTATCCTTGGCATTTTAGTGCATAAGTACATCAAAGAATGACTATAATAATGTTAAAAGCATATATTGTTATATAATATTCGGACATCTGGACATTCTGCTGTTGTAGGAGTTTGTGCTTGTAGTCATTATTAGGCAGCTTCCTTAGCCATAAACATCTTATTACCATGGGTTGTGACTGGCAGGGAATGTGCCTTGCTAGTTTTAAGATGGGATGGGTTTTAAAACGGGTCATCCTGGCTCTCCTATTCTTCTATTTCCCTAATAGATGGAGAAAATAGGCTTTCTCAAGCCTATTTTATAAGGGAACTAATCCCTAATCACCTCCCAAAGGCCCCACCTCTTAATAATATTACATTTGAGATGAAATTTTTACATATGTTCATTTTGAGGGAACACATTCAGACCACAGCAGAGGTAGCAATCAAGTAAGACATGGATAATAACAATAACAACATGGGAAACTGTATGCCAGATGTTTCCTGGGTATTGCACATACATTATGTCATTTAACTCTCACTACAATCCCGTGGGGTAAGTACTATTGTCTTCCCTATTGTATGGATGAGTATCTAGGGCTTAGAGAAACAGTTGGCTTGGGAAGGGAAGGAGATGCTGATTTGTACTGTCTCCCAATTTCCGTGGTGTAAAATATCACTATTCTGAGGTGTTAAGTGAGGTACTTAAGTTAGGTTAGGTGTTGTCCAGTTTTGGCACAGTAAAGGGGCATTTAGATAGGAATGGTGACAAAATTAAGTTTATTACTCACAGACCCGAGAGAGGAAGGCAGCACAGACCACAAGAGGGGACCTTCCAGGACACGTAACCAGTCGGGGAAAGAAAGGGAGGGACCTGTGAGCTGAAGGCTTTATGGGAGTCCAAGACATGACCTAGGTGGTTTCGTGTGACGGAGTTGGACTGGTTCATTTTCAGGTGGGGTACGGCTAGGTTTGGGAATTTGGGAGTTACATTCTTGGGTTCACCAGACTTAATGAAGAAGTAAGGTGGTCAAGTGGTTCAAGGTATGGCCTTATCTATCTAGAACATGAAACTGGGAACTGGGTACACAGACTGTCTTACAATACGTAGGCCAAAGGTGACAAGCCAGGGACACAACGAGCAGATGGATGCCAAGGCCGCATTAATGCAAATGAGAGTTATGACAATCACCATAGCTAATTTCAAGCTACCAACACAATGTCACTGAAAGTAGGATTGGAAAGAGATGCACAAAATTTGCTCCCATGTGCCAGTTAGCCATCTTTAGTACCTGTCTGCTTAGTTAAACAATTTCCTCAAAAGCACTTCTCTGCACATTAATGGCAAAGCCAGGCTCAATCCTCGGTCTCACCCCAAAACACCTCTTATTCATTGCACTATAGCACCTCTTTGTTAAGCCACCCAGGATTTAAAACAAATCCACTTTGGAATGCCAGCAGTAGCAAAGAAGGGGAAAGGACGGATGAGAGAAAGCACTCTAAAAGACAAAGTTTTCTAATTTTTTTCAGCCCAGCAGCCCTAAAACCAGAGTTCAAAGATCAATGATCAATTAGTATCCAGCTGCCAAAAGATAGTAGTGCTTTGAGCTTAGCAGAAAATCATGTAAACTCTTCTCTGGGAAGAGATTTCCTAGGGAGAATTAAGTAGCAGTACTAACAGAATTCATCTGGGAGGAACTGAGAAAACTTTCATGTTTAATCCATAGATTTGCACTTAAAGCTGTGGGGTTGAGCACAGAGGGGTAACAATATAACATCTCTTGAGATTATGGGATTAAAGAATCAGGTTTTTATAGGTATTTCAAAGTGAAACCCAGTGGGGGTTGTTGCAGGGGGGTGCTGGGGGGTAACTTCCAAATTCTTCTGTGTCGTCTTCTATACTCAAACTTGTTGATTGCAGTAAAAGCTCTGGCTTGATTGAGCCATTGGCACATGGTGCTTAATTTGATATATATGGTGCTCAGTGTGGCACATTGGAAAGAGATTTGAACTGGATCCTAGTCTCACCTTTGCCATTACTGGGCTGGCTGACTTAGGATATACTATGCTGGGCCTGTTTTTGCCATTTGTAACTCAGAAGGGTTGGACTAGATTGATTTTTAAAGTCTGTTCCAACTCTATAAGGTTTCAATTTTGTGACCCTTAAATATTTTCATGTCCTAAGTGATGTGATTCATGCAGAAATTTTGAAGAAGCAAAATTAACTTGGAAACAGAATAACCATAACAGTAAACATTTCTATGGCACCTCTTAGTGCCAGACACTGTTGTAAGTGCCTTACCCATGTTAAATCATGAAATCTTTACAACAATCATTTGAAGTAGGTAATATTATTAGCTCCATTTTACAGATGAGGAAACTGAAACAAAAAGTAGTTGTGTAAGCCAATGCATAGGGGCTTTTTTAATCCTTACTACATGGATGAAGAAACTAGGGCTCATAGGCAGTAGTGTGCTGCTAGCTTGTGGCAGAGATGGAACAGGTCCTGTGGGCTGGCAGCAGCTCCATGAATGGGCCCAGGAGCACGTGGCTAGGGGAACCTGGGGAGGCAGAGAAATGAGGCCCAGTCCACTCTCATCCTGGGTCATTATGGGATAAACCACACCACAGTGGAGGAGACAGCAGCTGTGGACAGCTAGCTTCCAGCCCCCATCTCCTTCACTGCACTGCACTGCAGGGCTTCCTTGGCTGTGATAGCCCCAGGTTGGTGAGGTGGTGGGTGTCTGAGGTGATCGCCTTCCCAGAGTCCTGATGCTGTCAGCATTTTCCTGGTCTGCTCTAACCCACATGCTTACCTCTGCATTGAGAAAGGCCATCTCACTTCCTCTCTTATCACCTCCCACAATCCCTCAAGGCCCGAAGGGGCAGGTTCTAAACTTTCCCTCCCATTATTTCATATCTTCTTATCCTCAACAGCAAGCCTGTGGTCCAGGCACTATGGGCAGAAAAGGGATTTTCCCTATTCATTGGAAGACACTGTGCATTCAGTCTTCTGAGACTGGCTCTGGACCTGTTGGGAGATGCGATGGCCAAGTAGGTCCCCACGAGGTCTTATGGGTGTGCTGAGTGTGTGGCTCTCACTCCTGTCCTGGCCACTCCTCAGGGTTATGTTTGCAGGGAGTAGCCTGAGGGATGAGGAAACATCTTACCCTAGACAGAGAGCAGGCTTGCTGTGAAAGAGCTCTCCCTAAACTCAGTGATTCCTTGGCCATGACACAAATCATTCTCATCCTGCTCCAGTCTATTTTGTGAATTTGGTGAGGTTTACTGAAATACTTTGGCAGTTGATTTGTAGCATTTGTCACTTTTCTTACTGTACGCAGCTTTAATCTGTAGTTGTGTTTGAGCCAGAACATTTACAAAGCCAGGTGGTTAACTGTTTCTAGAAAGAACTAGTTGTTTATTGGCTTCCTGGCTCCAGACAATCTGATTCATGATTTAATATGACCTCCTACAGACTAGCAGGAGGAAGATGAAGCACTGTGAACCCTGCTTACTTTTAAAGTTTGCAAGAGTTTTTGTTTGTTTGTTTGTTTGTTTATGCCAGGGGTAGGCACTTTTCCTCGAAAAGATTGTTTTAAGGAAACAAAGTGGACAAAGGTCACATGTTAAATGCAAGAAGGTATTTGGTAGGCTGACTGCACCCACAGTCCCAGTTTTGTGGAATGAGCCATTGTACCAAGACAATTATGTAAACCTGCTCCTTGCCCTTAAGGAATGGTAAAACTCCAGGCAGACCCATTGATGAGACCACAGAGGATTATAATAAATGCCTTCCACTGCTGTGTGACTGAGCCTTTGGGCACGTGTGTCATGCAGAAATTGGGGTTGTGCCAAAGTGTAGGTGAAAAGCCCAGGCAAGTGCAGGACTTTGGTTGAAGCACTGCAACATGCCAAGGAAGGTATGAAGACTCAAGAGACTAAAGGGAAGTCAAGGGTGAGCTAGATACCACCAGGGACCTAGAATCCCCAGGAATCCTTACCCAATTCCTTTAATAATACAATGACAGGTGTGTTTCCTTTCACCAAAGCATATAAAAGTTGGATCAAAGCAGCCACCTCCCAGTGGTGGAAACTGTCACTATTTGGTAGCTCCTCCTCTACCGAAATTTTGTGAAAATGTTTTAAGTGAAGAAAAAGACCGAGACTCAAGGACAGTAAACATTCTGCCAAGTTTTCAATTTTTTGGAGCATGGAGATGCTTCCCACAAAATCACATAAAGTCATTAATAGAGTCAGGCGTGGTGGCTCATGCCTAGAATCCTAGCACTTTGGGAGGCCAAAGCGGGCAGATCATGAGGTCAGGAGATCGAGAACATCCTGGCTAACATGGTGAAATGCTGTCTCTACTAAAAATACAAAAATTTAGCCATGTGTGGTGGCGGGTGCCTGTAGTCCCAGCTACTTGGGAGGCTGAGGCAGGAGAATGGCGTGAACCTGGGAGGCAGAGGTTGCAGTGAGCCAAGATTGCACCACTGCACTCTAGCCTGGGTGACAGAGTGAGACTCTGTCTCAAATAAATAAATAAATAAAATAGAAAATAAAGTCATTAATAAAGGAGATTGAATGCATTTTTCTTCAGTCCTTTCTGAATTTGGACAGTCTGAGACCTCATTCCCATCATTAATATGTGTGTCCTTTCTAATATAGTATGTTGAAAGCATTGTTTCTATTTGGTTTATCTGGAGTCCACATTTATTTGTTGAATCCACAAATGTTGACTAAGCACCAGTATACTGTGTGCCAGGCACTGTCCCTAGCCCAGGAGATGCTGTAGCAACCAAGACAAATGAGATTTTTACCTTTATTGGGAAGACCAACAATACACAAGGAAACACTTCAAAAAACAATAGTTCTGTAGATCATTTTAGGTGGTAGGAAGACAATAAACCCCAAAACATGATAGAGAATGCTTTGAGATGGGTGTGCTACTTTAGACAGGGTAAAATGGAAAGGTCTATGTGCACAGGTGAGATTTAACCTGAGATCTTTATTACAATAAGAAACTGGGCTAGGAAATACAGACAGCACATTCCATGCAGAGGAAATGGTAAACATAAAGGCCCTGTAGTGGCCCCAGTTGGGATATTCCAGGAGCAGAGATAAGCTACTGTGGCTGAAGTGGTGAAACAAGGAGAATAGCAGGCTGGCAAGGTGGTGGTGGGGCAGGTCACACAGGGTGTTGTGGTCCCAGGAAGAAGCTGAGTTGAAAGATTTTCTACAGGGCAGCCACATGATCTGGCTACCCAGTGGAAAGTTCTGCTTTGTAAAGAAAATGATATTTATTTGTGAATGGGCATTGTAATGAGAATATACATGCCATAGTAAACTATGTGAATATTCAGGACAGTAAAGGAAGACAAAGTGTTTTAATGTAAAAATGAGGAGGATTACATAATTGTTTTGAGACAATTACTGTCAGCTACAAGGATCAATAAGATGGGCAGTGCCAGTTTCAGGTTGGACAGGCAGTTATTGGGTAGATGTCCTTGCAGAAGTATTTTTGGTGTGTAAGACTTTGATGGAAAGGTTGTGGTATTTGCAGAATCTTTTGTGATAGTTCTTGTTATCTGGCATTCATGCACAAAAACCCTGCATGCCTTCATGGCCTTCTCTGGCTCCATTTTGTCAGGGATTTTAACATAAGTGACTCCATTTTTATTTTGACAACTTTCACACTGGAAACTTGTGTGTGAAGGGCTGGCCTTTCCAGCCCAACTTGCAAAGTCCTACACACTGGATCTCTGTGCCATCTGCTGACAGGGAGTCTGTGGGAAGATAGTACTTCTTGAAAAGTTCAGCCTCCTGCATGCCCATGGAGTTCTTCAGTTTCATGGTTGCTGCTTTAGGGCCTACTAAGATTTGGGCATTCTCCTTTCTCATTCTTCTTCTTCTTCTTCTTCTTTTTTTTTTGAGACAGGGTCTTGCTCTGTTGCCCAGGCTGGAGTGCAGTGGTGTGATCATAGCTAACTGCAGCCTCTGGCTCCTGCACCAAGTGATCCTCTCACTTTAGTCTCCCAGTAGCTGGGACTACAGGCATGTGCCACCATGCCTGGCTAATTTTTTTTTTTTTTTTTTTTGTAGAGACAGGGTCACAACATGTGTTGCCAAGTCTGGTCTCTAACTCCAGAGCTCAACTGATCCTCATGCCTCTGCCTCCCAAAGCATTAGGATTACAGGTGTGAACCACCAACCACACCCAATCCTGTTCTTTTGAAATAAATAATAAGGCAGAGGTTCAAAGCTAGCAATGTTTTAATGGAGAATAACGAAAAGCAATCTGTGCATTCACAGCCAGGTTTCACAATTTTTTAAAGGAAAACATTTCATATTTTGTGTGATGATAATCTTATTTATATAGAAATGAATGCACATTTGCATCTCTTTCAGTGTGTTGAATTTTGCTCATGTATTGCAGCTTATAATATTACATACTCAAAGATAAAATTTCCATATGCTTTCATCTGTAGATTTAGACTGTCCAAAGTGGTTAGGACTTCATAAACTAAATGTAAATAAAAGCTGGTTCATGAATTTGCAAATTGATTTTTCTTCTACTGCTTCACATAGGGCCAGAGCCCATTATATTCTAGTAGTTCGGGATGTAATTTAACATCTATTATTCAGATATGTGATCTAAACAACACATTGGCATTACTTCTGCATAAATCCATATATTACTTTAAAATATGGACAAAAGTCTTGCATGCATATAGTCCCCACCTCCCTAGGCTCTCACTTTTACTTCCTCTCCTCCATCCTTCCCTTCCCAAACATGGAGTTGATCTCTCTGGACAGCATTTGTTTGTACTTTTGGTGTACAAGTTTGTCTTGGTGAGTCTTTCCCATGGGATTCTAAGCTCTTTGAGGGCAGGACTGTATTGCTGCAGCCCCTACCTCCATTCCGCCTCATACCTCACTCTCCTCCCATGGCTTGCTTTGCATTTTGTGCAGTAGATGTGTTCAGTTGAATTGAATGGTAAATATTTTCCATGCGTGTGTGTACAATTAAGCAAGCCAATGTAGTGCTTATGTTATTTTTTTAAAAAATGCATCATAGAGTTAACTGAAAGTAATTCCTTCCAGGCTGCTGAAGTCAGCCACAGTAACAGCAGCTGCATTTTGAAGCTGTGGGGATGGTGGTGGTGGAAATTACGGCATGGAAGGCTCTCAGGAAGCCTCATCTTTTGAAACTCTCCAAGCTTTTACATAAACCACACTCTCCCTGCAAGTGACTCTGCTTCTGTGCAAGAAAACACTTTTGCAAGTATTTTGTTTTTTCATGTTTAATTTTGTTTTTCTTTGGCAACTGCAGGCAGGACTGAAGGTTCTGGGTTTTCTCCCCCCTGGATTTGGGTGTGAGTGAATTTACACTTTTACTGTTTTGTAAATCATTGCCTAGGCTTTGACAGAGGCACTTTTGTAGGCAGGGGTGTTATGTGCTTAGCACCTCATGCAGAACATACCAGACATGTAATCACTTCTTTGCTGCAGCGGATGTAACTCAGCAATATTCACTTTCCTCCACCCTAGCTGGAACTGCAGAACCTTTCTGCACATTACATGGAAGATTTTTCAGTTCATTTTATTTGAATACTAAAGTAGGATTGCCAGATAAAATACATTCACCCAGTTGGATCTGAATTTCAGATAAACAATGAATAACACATTAGTATAAATAGGCCCCAAATATTACATGGGAAATACTTAAATACTAAAAAAGTATTTATTGTTTATCTGAAATGCAAACTCAACTGGGCATTCTGTGTTTTTATTTGGTAAATCTGGCAGCCCTAATTAAAATCACAGTTGCAGCCAGCACTGCTGGCTGATATTCTTCCTCAGTAAACGGGAAGATGTTTGATGGAACATGCTGGGTTGAGGCTGTCTTTAGCAGGAACAATTTCAGAACAAACACACTGCAGCTGCTTTTTAAAAAGGCAATTGAAGGCCATTTTTTTACAGTTACTGCTCTTGTGAATGCAGAGATTCCCTGCTGCTGGCTGCAGGGTATGCCCAGGTAAACCCAAGGGAAAGACCGCGTGGGAAAAGCATTGTGTGGAACTGGAAAGGGTGAACCGCAGGGAATGATGGAGAAAGAAGGAGGACTTGGAAGTGCTCATTTTTGAAGTTAGCTCCATAGAGCCAATCTCAGATGTCAGGAAGATGAAAATTCAGGCTGGAAATGTGAACAGCACAGGGCTAAATACAACTACATGGTATTTACTACATGCTACATGGTAGCAACTACATAGCATTGCTGCTACAGGCAACCAGTTCTCTTGGAAAGGAGTGTCTGCAAGATGCTGTAACATCATGGAAAGAATGTTTTCTAACTCCTGAGTGTCAGGGCTTGCCTATTAAGTGGACAAGCCAGCAGGAGACAAACAGCAGGAGTGGTAGATGCAAGGATAAAGATTGTCCTCATTGATGGGACACATCCAAGGTAAATTCTGGTTGGAAACAAAAACTAGCTGGGTGACCTTGGGCCCATACATTTACTAATCGGTGCTTGGGGTTCCTCATCTACAGAATAGGTTGGTCAGGATGGTGGGCTCTTCCAAGTCTCATTTCATTATGCAACTGGAAACGGCTCCAAATTGGAACAGCACTTCTTCACCATCAGTTCAGTTACCTACTTTAATCATAAGAAAGAACAGAATGAGAAGTTTGGGGAAACAAGGGGAGAGGGGTAAGATTTTTTATTCCCTGCATAATTCTCAACATTTCTCATCTTCTAGCACCAGAAGCTCATTCCTCAGTGGCTGAAGGATGTGTGGATGGCATTCAGGGAATTTGGTAAGCATGAATGAATTGATGCTGAGGGAAAAGAAAAAATGTACCTATGGCGGTTTTGGTGTTTACAAGGTGTCCATAGATAATATTGTTTCAGATGGAAGATATTTGTGACACAGTGTGCATATTTCCCCATGTTTCTGATTTTTATGGACACCTTGTATAACTACTTGATTTCATGTGTGTGTGTGTATATATATATATATATATATATGTATGTGTGTATACAGAAATATTTTTTAATTTCAAGTTCATCTTTCTAATGATTTTATTATATAATGTATGCACATATATGTATATAAAATAGTACATATATTTATATACAATTTATTAAGAAATCACTAAAGTGAGTATACATTGCTTAAAAAGTCTTACTAATAAAAATAAAAGTTGCAATCTTTTTATTTAGTCTTTTTTCCTTTAATTTCTTAAAAATTTTGAATACATTTTCTTTAATTGGTGATGCTGAAAATTAAACTACACTTATTTCCATTGTGTGAGAAATGTAATATACTTATCTATAGCTTTCCCACATGTTCTAATTTTTATTGATAATAATTTGTGACTCTGGCCCAAATGATTATCATTTTCATCACACAGCTTCTCTTTTAAGAATCATTAAAAACATCTGTATTAATTTATGAAACTGTATTTATAGTTATTTAAACAACTCTTTATTTAGTTTCATTTGTACCACTGAGGCTTTTGGCCACAACCTCCAATTTAAATTTTAAAATTTTAGTTTATGTCTTGGTTAAATCTTCAAGTAATTTTATCCATATATGCTTTCCTGGAAGCATACATAGATGATATAATTAACATGTCTTATATCCCTGGGTACAATTTTTGTCAGCCACATTACACACAGTAATTGTTTAGTTATGGAATGTATTTATTTATTTATTTATTTTGCACCTATTTATTAATTTTGTTGTTTTTCTTTAATTTATTTTTAAGTTTTAGGGTACATGTGCACAATGTGCAGGTTTGTTACATATGTATACATGTGCCATGTTGGTGTGCTGCACCCAACATTAGGTATATCTCCTAATGCTATCCCTCCCCCCTCCCCCCATCCCACAACAGTCCCCGGGGTGTGATGTTCCCCTTCCTGTGTCCATGTGTTCTCATTGTTCAGTTCCCACCTATGAGTGAGAACATGCAGTGTTTGGTTTTTTGTCCTTGCGATAGTTTGCTGAGAATGATAGTTTCCAGCTTCATCCATGTCCCTACAAAGGACATGAACTTATCATTTTTTATGGTTGCATAGTATTCCATGGTGTATATGTGCCACATTTTCTTAATCCAGTCTATCATTGTTGGACATTTGGGTTGGTTCCAAGTCTTTGCTATTATGAATAGTGCCGCAATAAACATACGTGTGCATGTGCCTTTATAGCAGCATGATTTATAATCCTTTGGGTATATACCCAGTAATGGGATGGTTGGGTCAAATGGTATTTCTAGTTCTAGATCCCTGAGGAATCGCCACACTGACTTCCACAATGGTTGAACTAGTTTACAGTCCCACCAACAGTGTAAAAGTGTCCCTATTTCTCCACATCCTCTCCAGCACCTGTTGTTTCCTGACTTTTTAATGATCGCCATTCTAACTGGTGTGAGATGGTATCTCATTGTGGTTTTGATTTGCATTTCTCTGATGGCCAGTGATGATGAGCATTTTTCATGTGTTTTTTGGCTACATAAATATCTTCTTTTGAGAAGTGTCTGTTCATATCCTTCGCCCACTTTTTCATGGGGTTGTTTGTTTTTTTCTTGTAAATTTGTTTGAGTTCATTGTAGATTCTGGATAACCTACTCATCTGAATAGATATATTTTTATATATTTATATTTATATAAATAATTTTTTTCAGAGAGAGAAAAATATAATTATATAGAGAGACATAGAAAGAGAGGAGGTACATGTGGCAGAAATGTTAGTGAATGTAAAATTAGTCAATGAAGGTACAGCTCTAGGTTTTCCAGAGGTGTATTCAGGTAACTACTACTTACATGGTCATAAAATTGAATTTGTCTGCAAAATTAGCCTTTAAATCAATGAGCTAAAATAAATGACTGCAATATTAAAGACAAGTATAGAGAAAGATGACTTTGCATGAATTCAAATAATTTATGGAAAATAGCTAGTATTAATAAAATGTTCTCCTTTCCAATAATAGACACTGAAAGAATAATTTTTGTTGTTTTTGTGGTTCATTTTGGAACTTTATATCTTATTTGAAAAGCATTTCTAATCCCTACACCAAGACCCAGGCAAAGTTGTAGGGACCATTGGGTCCCATTCCTCCCAGCTACATCTGCATTGAGTGAGTCACAGTGCTCAACTTAGAATCAATTAAGGCTCTGCTAAATCTCCTTGTTTATTAGTTAAAACCTAGCTGCTTTTCATGAAAACTAAAGAGTCAACTCTATTTACTTTAGTTTGATGAGATAATTTGCCAGATCAGGATTATTTGAAATTTGACCTTTCCTTGAGTTCTGTTTTATATGTGATACTTGAATGTAGAGGGTAGGATAAATGTACAAAACATGATCCTTGCTCTCAGTGACCTTGCCGTCTAGATGCTGGAGGACACAGGTTACACTAGTCCGAGGACTGAAGTTTTAGTTCCAGAGATGAAATTGGAAGCAGGTTCTTTTTCCTTTCCTTTCTCTCCCCCCCTTCCTCCTTCCCTCCCTCCCTCCTTTCTTCCTTTCTTCCTTCCCTCCTTCCCTCCTCCCTCCTTCCTTCTCCTTCCCTCCCTCCCTCCTTCCTTTCCTCCTTCCCTCCTTCCCTCCTTCCTTTCTTCCTTTCCTCCTTCCCTCCTCCCTCCTTCCTTCCTTTCTTCCCTCTCTCCTTTTCTCCTTCCTTTTTTCCTTCCCTCCCTCCTTTTCTCCTTCCTTCCCTCCTTCCTTCCTTTTCTTTCTTTTTTTTGAGGCAGGGTTTCACTCTGTCATGCAGGCTGGAGTGTAGTGGCATGATCTCAACTCACTATAACCTTCATCTCCTGGGCTCAAGCTATCCTCCCACCTCAGCCTCCTGAGTATCTGGGACTACAAGTATGCACCACCAAGCCTGGCTAATTTTTGTATTTTTTGTAGAGTGGGGTTTTGCAATGTTGCCCAGGCTGGTCTCAAATTTCTGGACTCAAGGGATCCACTCACCTCAGCCTCACAAAATGCTGGGATTACAGGCATGAGCCACCATGCCTGGCCAGGTTCTTTTTTCTCTAAAAGAGTGGACCTTTATGCCACTCCACAAAGAATGAGTAAAACCCAGCAAGTTTCAATGCCATCTCTAGCCCTTTCAGACAGAGCATAGTAGAGTATTCTCAAAGAAGGGAAGGTATTCTATGGTGTATCTGTACCACCATGGCACACATTTACCTATGTAACAATCCTGCATATTCTGCACATGTGTCACAGAATTAAAAATAAAATAAAAAAAAAGAAGAAGAAGAAGGAAAGGGAGAAGGAGTTGTTCTGATAACTTGAGACTTCCAAGCATTAGCAGTGGGACCCAATGCACATCCTGTTGCCTTGAGCCACTCTGCAGAGAAAGGCAGAGAACCCTGTCTATTTATGGGGTCAGTGGTGTAGTCCTGGCCAAAATCAAGAGAAACCAGATTTCAAGGCCTGGGTGGCCCCGGCACGATAGCACACCTACCTATAAAAATACAAAGCAGGAAGTCAATTTCACTCTTACATTTCAAACATAATATTAGGGCCTAAATTTAATCTGCTATTTTTTTCCAGTTGCAAACTTTTTTTACTTATTTTTTTAGAACACTATTTATTTATTTTAATTAATTAATTAATTTAAATTTTAAGTTCCAGGGTACATGTGCAGGATGTGCAGGTTTGTTACATAGGTATATGCGTGCCATGGTGCTTTGCTACACCTATCAACCCATCACCTAGGTATTAATCCCAGCATGCATTAGCTATTTTTCCTGATGCTCTCCCTCTTGCCACCTCTCCACCCCCACAGGGTCCAGTATGTGTTGTTCCTCTCCCTGTGCCCATGTATTCTCATTGTTCAGCTTCCACTTATAAGTGAGAACATGTGGTGTTTGGTTTTCTGTTCCTATGCTAGTTTGCTGAGGATAATGGCTTCTGGCTCCATCTATGACCCTGCAAAGGACATGATCTCATTCCTTTTTATGGCTGCATAGTATTCCAGGGTGAATATGTGCCACATTTTCTTTATCCAGTCTATCATTGATGAGCATTTAGGTTGATTCTGTGTCTTTGCTATTGTGAATAGTGCTGCAGTGAGCATATGCGTGCATGTATCTTTATAATAGAATGATTTATATTCCTTTGGGTATATACCCAGTAATGGGATTGCTGGGTCAAATGGTATTCCTGGTTCTAGGTCTTTGAGGAATCGCCACCCCATCTTTCACAATGGTTGAACTAATTTACATTCCCACTGACAGTGTAAAAGCATTCCTATTTCTCCACAGGCTCACCAGCATCTGTTGTTTCTTGATCTTTTAATAATTGTTATTCTGACTGGCATGAGTTGATATCTCATTGTGGTTTTGATTTGCATTTCTCTAATGATCAGTGATGTTGAGCTTTTTTCATATGTTTCTTGGCCCCATTAATGTTTTCTTTTCAGAAGTATCTGTTCATATCATTTGCCTACTTTTTAGTGGGGTTGTTTCTTTCTTGTAAATTTGTTTATGTTCCTTGTAGACTCTGGATATTAGACTTTTGTCAGATGGATAGATTGCAAAATTTTTCTCCCATTGTGTATGTTGTCTGTTTGCTCTGATGATAGTTTCTTTTGCTGTGCAGAAGTTCTTTAGTTTAATTCAATCCCATTTGTCAATTTTTGCTTTTGTTGCAATTGTTTTTGATGTTTTCATCATAAAATCTTTGTCTATGGCTATGTACTGAAGGGTATTGCCTAGATTTTCTTCTAGGGTTTTTATAGTTTTGGGTTTTACATCTAAGTCTTAAATCCATCTTGAGTTAATTTTTGTATAAGGTGTAATGAAGGGATCTACTTTCAATATCCTGCATATGGCTAACCAGTTTTCCCAGCACCATTTATTAAATAGGGAATCCTTTGCCCATTGCTTGTTTTTGTCAGGTTTGTTGAAGATCAGATGGTTGTCAATGTGCAGTTTTATTTTTCAGTTCTCTATTCTGTTCTGTTGGTCTATGCATTTGTTTTTGTAGCAGTACCATGCTGTTTTGGTTACGGTAGCCTTGTAGTGTAGTTTGAAGTCAGGTAGTGTGATGCCTCCAGCTTTTGTTCTTTTTGCTTAGGATTGTCTTGGCTATATGGGCTCTTTTTTGGTTCCATATGAATTTTAAAATAGTTTTTTCTGATTCTGTGAAGAATGCCAATGGTAGTTTAGTTGGGATAATATTGAATCTATAAATTACTTTAGGCAGTATGGTCATTTTCACAATATTGATTCTTCCTATCCTTGAGCATGGGAGGTTTTTCCATTTGTTTGTGTCTCCCTGAATTCCTTGAGCAGTGGTTTGTAGTTCTCCTTGAAGAGGTCCTTCATCTCCCTTGTTAGCTGTATTCCTAGGTATTTTATTCTTTTTTCTTTTTTTTTTTTGAGATGGAGTCTCACTCTGTTGCCCAGGCTGGAGTGCAGTGGCGCAGTCTCGGCTCACTGTGACCTCCGCCTCCCAGGTTCAAGCAGTTCTTCTGTCTCAGCCTCCCAAGTAGCTGGGACTACATGCACATGCCTCCATGCCTGGCTAATTTTTTTGTATTTTTAGTAGAGATGGGGTTTCACCGTGTTGCCCAGGCTGGTTTCGAACTGCTGAGCTCAGGCAATCCACCCGCCTTGCCCTCCCAAAGTGCTGGGATTACAGGTGTGAGCCACCATGCCCAGCCTATTTTATTCTTTTTGTAGCAATTGTCCATAGGAGTTCATCTGTGATTTGGCTCTCTGCTTGCCTGTTGTTGGTGTATAGGAATGCTAGCAATTTTTGTACACTTATTTTATATCCTGAGACTTTGCTGAAGTTTCTTATCAGCTTAAAAAGCTTTTGTGCTGAGACGATGGGGTTTTCTAGATATAAGATCATGTCATATGCAAACAAATATAATTTGACTTCCTCTCTACCTATTTGAATACACTTTATTTCTTTCTCTTGCCTGATTGCTCTGGCCAAAACTTCCAATACTATGTTGAATAGGAGTGGTGTGAGAGGGCATCCTTGTCTTGTGCCTGTTTTCAAAAGGAATGTTTTCAGCGTTTGCCCATTCAGTATGATGTTGGCTATGGGTTTGCCATAAATAGCTCTTATTATTTTGAGGTATGTTCCTTCAATACCTAGTTTATTGAGAATTTTTAACATGAAAGAATGTTGAATTTTATCGAAGGCCTTTTCTGTGTCTATTGATATAATCATGTGGTTTTTATCTTTAGTTCTGTTAATGTGATGAATTACTTTTATTGATATGTTTATGTTGAACCAGCCTTGCATCCTGGGGATGAAGTCAACTTTATTGTGGTGGATACGCTTTTTGATGTGCTGCTGGGTTCGGTTTGCCAGTACTTTATGGAGGATTTTTGCATCCGTGTTCATCAAGGATATTGGCCTGAAGTTTTCTTTTTTGTTGTATCTCTGCCAGGTTCTGGTATTAGGATGATACTGGCCTCATAAAATAAGTTAGGGATGGGCCCCTCCTTTTCAGTTGTTTGCAATAATTTCAGAAGAAATGGTACCAGCTCCTCTATGTACCTCTGATAGAATTCAGCTGTAAATCTGTCTGGTCCTGGGATTTTTTTGATCGGTAGGCTATTTATTACTGCCTCAATTTCAGAAATCATTATACGTCTATTCAGTGATTCAACTTCTTCTTGTTCCAGTCTTGGGAGGGTGTATGTGTCCAGGAATTTATCCATTTCTTCTAGACTTATTAGTTTATTTGTATAGAGGTGTGTATAGTATTCTGTGATGGTTGTATTTCTGTAGGGTCAGTGGTGATATCCTCTTTATCATTTTTTATTGTGCCTATTTCATTCTTCTCTCTTTTCTTCTTTATTAGTCAAGCTAACAGTCTATCTATTTTGTTAATTTTTTTCAAAAAAACAGCCCCTGGATCTGTTGATTTTTGAAGTGTTTTTAATGTCTGTATCTCCTTCAGTTCAGCTCTGATGATGGTTGTTTCTTGTCTTCTGCTACCTTTGGGATTTGTTTGCTCTTGGTTCTCTAGTTCTTTTAGTTGTGATGTTAGGATGTCGATTTGAGATCTTTCTAGCTTTTTGATGTGGGCATTTAGTGCTATTAATTTCCTTCTTAACACTGCTTTATCTGTGTCTCAGGGATTCTGGTACGTTATCTCATCTAATTAGTTTGAAAGAACTTCTTGATTATTTCTGCCTTAATTTCATTATCTACCCAGGAATCATTCAAGAGCAGGTTGTTCAATTTCCATGTAGTTGTGTGTTTTTCAGTGAGTTTTTTAATCTTGAGTTCTAATTTGATTGTACTGTGTTCTGAGAGACTTTATTATGATTTCAGTTATTTTGCTTTTGCTGAGGAGTGTTTTACTTCCAATTATGTGATCAATTTTAGAGTAAGTGCCATGTGGCATCAAGGAGAATGTATGTTCTGTTGTTTTGGGGTGGAGAGTTCAATAGGTATCTATTAGGTCCACTTGATCCAGAGCTGAGTTCAAGTCCTGGATATCTTTGTTAATTTTCTGTCTCGATGATCTGTCTATTGACAGTGGGATGTTAAAGTCTCCCAATATTATTGTGGGGAGTCTATATCTCTTTCCAGGTCTCTAAGAACTTGTTTTATGAATCTGGCTGCTCCTGTATTGGGTGCATATATATTTAGGATAGTTAGCATTTCTTATTGAATTAAACCCTTTACCCATTATATAAAGGCACTATATAACGCCCTTCTTTGTCTTTTTTGATCTTTGTTGAGTTAAAGTCTGTTTTCTTTTTATTTTTTTATTTTTATTTTATTTTATTTTATTATTATACTCTAAGTTTTAGGGTACATGTGCACAATGTGCAGGTTAATTACATATGTATACATGTGCCATGCTGGTGTGCTGCACCCATTAACTCGCTAAAGTCTGTTTTGTCAGAAACTGGGATTGCAACACCTGCTTTTTTCTGCTTTCCATTTACTTGGTAAATTTTCCTTTATTCCTTTATTTTGAGCCTGTGTGTGACTTTGTATGTGAGATGGGTCTCTCTAATATATCACACCAATGGGTCTTGACTCTTTATTCACCTTGCCATTCTGCTGTTTTTTAATTGGGGCATTTATCCCATTTACATTTAAAGTTAATATTGTTATGTGTGAATTGGATCCTGTCCTCCTGATGCTAGCTGGCTATTCTGCACACTTATGTGGTTGTTTCATAGTGTCATTGATCTGTGTACATCAGTGTGTTTTTGTAGTGGCTGGTAATGGTTTTTCCTTTCCATATTTAGTGCTTCCTTCAGAAGCTCTTGCAAGGCAGGCCTGGTGGTGATGAATTCCCTCAGCATTTGCTTATCTGAAAAGGATCTTATTTCTTCATCACTTATGAAGCTTAGTTTGGCCAGATATGAAATTCTGGGTTGGAAATTGTTTTCTTTAAAAATGTTGGACATTGGCCCCAATCTCTTCTGTCTTGTTGGGTTTCTGTAGACAGATCCGCTCTTAGTCTGATGGGCTTCCCTTTGTAGGTGACCTGGCCTTTCTCTCTGGCTGCCCTTAACATTTTTTCCTTCATTTTGACCTTGGAGAATCTGATGATTATTTGTCTTCAGGCTAATTTTTCTCATGGAGTATCTTACTGGGGTTCTCTGGATTTCCTGAATTTGAATGTTGGCCTGTCTTGCTAGATTGGGGAAGTTCTGGATAACATCCTGAAGTATGTTTTCCAACTTGGTTCTGTTCTCCCTGTCTCTTTCAGGTACCCCAATAAGTCATAGGTTCAGTCTTTTTACATAATCCCATAGTTCTTGGGGGTTTTGTTTGTTCCTTCTCATTCTTTTTTCTATAAGCTTGTCTGCCTGTCTTATTTCAGCAAGATTGTCTTCAAGGCTGAGATTCTTTCCTCCACTTGGTCTGTCCAGCTATTGATACTTGTGGTTGCACTGTGATATTACTGTGTTGTGTTTTTCAGCTCCATCAGGTCATTTATGTTTCTCCCTAAACTGATTATTCTGATTAAGAGCTCCTGTAATGTTTTATCATGGTTCTTAGCTTCTTTGGATTGGGTTAGAACAAGCTCCTTTCACCCAGCGAAGTTCATTATTACCCACCTTCTGAAGCCTACTTCTGTCAGTTCATCCATCTCAGCTTCAGTCCAGTTCTGTGCCCTAGATAAAGAGGTGTTGTGATCATTTGGAGGAGAAAAGGCACTCTGGCCTTTTGAGTTTTCACAGGTTTTGAATTGATTCTTTCTCATCTTTGTGAGCTCATCTACCTCCAATCTTTGAGGCTGCTGACCTTTGGATGGGGTTTGTGTGGGGTATTTTTTGTTGATATTGTTGATGTTATTACTTTCTATCGTTTGCTTGTTTTTCTTTTAACAGTCAGGCCCCTCTTCCGTAGGGCTACTGTGGTTTGCTCGAGGTTCATTCCAGACCCTATTTGCCTGGGTCCCTCCCACACCTGGAGGTGTCCCCAGTGGAGGCTACAGAACAGCAAAGATGGCTGCCTGCTCCTTTTTCTGGGATCTCCATCCCAGAGGGACACTGACCTGATGCCGGCAGGAATGCTCTTTTACAAGGTTTCTGACAACCTCTGTTGTGGGGTCTCACCCAGTCAGGAGGCACAGTATCAGGGACCCACTTAATGAAGCACTCTGGCTGTCCCTTGGCAGAGTGGGTGCACTGCGTTGGAGGCACATCCCCCTCGTCCAGACTGCCTGGACTCTTCAGAGCCACCAGGCAGGAAAGACTAAGTCCACTGAACCATGGAGAACGTGGCCACCCCTCCCCGCAAAGGGCTCCATCCCAGGGAGATCAGAGTTCTGTCCGTAAACCCCTGGCTGGAGTTGCTGAAATTCCCCCAGGGAGGCCCAGTCTGGTGAGGAGGGTTGGATCTGGTTCCCACCTAAAGAAGCAATCTGGCCAAGATCTGCCACAGCCGCTGTGCTGTGGGGAATTCCTCCTGGTCCAAACCGCCCAGTCTCCCTGGTACCTGCAGGGGAAATTGCTGACTGGAGCTGCAGTGATGGCGGCAGCCCTTCTGCTCCGGGAACTCAGTCATCTTAGGCAGTCTCCAGCCTGCTGCCTAGAGTCTGCATAGCTATGTACTTGGGACCCAAGGTCCTGGTGGCGTGGGCTCACGAGGGGATCTCTTGATTACAGGTTGCACAGATCCGTGGATAAAGTGTGGTTTCCCAGGCAAGGTAGCACAACCACTCACCGCCCCTCTTGGCTGGGAGTGGGAGCTTCCCTTGCCCTGTGCAGCTCCTGGGTGGGCTGTCACTCCACTCCACCTGCTTTTTCTCACTCTCCATGGGTCCCACCAACCACCTAGTCAGTCCCAGTGAGAGAACCTGGATATCCCAGTTGAAGGAACAGGATTCATTCGCCATTTTCGTTCTTCTCCTATTTATTTTTAATTGAGAATAAACATTGTACATATTTATTACAAACAGCATTATATTTTGAAATATATACATTGTGGAATGGCTAAATGAAGTTAATTAACATATGCATTACTTCACATACTTATCTTTTTTTTGTGGTGAGAACACGTAAAATCTATTCTCTCAGCAATTTTCATAACTACAATACATTGTTATTAACTATAGTCACCGTGTTGTGCAATATATCTCTTGAATTTGGTTCTCTAACTGAAATTTGTATCCTTTGACCAATGTCTCCTTCACCCTACAACCACCCCATTCCGCAGTCCATGCTAACCACCATTCTACTCTCTATTATAAATTCAACTTTTCTATGAGTTTTGGGTCTTATATCTAAGTCTTCAACTTTTTTGGATTCCACATGCAAGTGAGATCATGTGATATTTCTCCTTCTGTGCCTGGCTTGTTTAACATCATATCCTCCAGGTTCATCCATGTTTTCCCAAATGATAGGATTTTCTTCTTTTTAAAGGATGAATAGTATTCTATGCTGTATTTTCTTTATCCACTCATTCATTGATGAACATTCAGGTTGATTCCATATCTTGGCTATTGTGAAGAATGCCACAGTGAACATGGGAGTACAGATATTTCTTCAACATATTGATTTCATTTCCTTTGGATGTATACCTAGTAGTGTGATTGCTGGATCATATGGTAGTTCTATTTTTGATATTTTGAAAAACCTCCATACTATTTTCCTTAATGGCTCTACTAATTTGCATTCCCACCAACAGTGTGTAAGAGTTCCGTTTTCTTCACGTCTGCTCCAACACTTCTTATCTTTCACCTTTTTTTATAACAGCCATTTTAACTTGTGAGAGGTGATGTCTTTTAATTTAGATTTCTCTGCTGATGAGTGATGCCGAGCATTTTTTCATATACCTATTAGCCATTTGTATGTCCTCTTTTGGGAAACGTCTATTCACATTTTTTGCCCATTTAAAAAATTGGGTTGTTTTCTTGCTATTGAGTTGTTTGAGCTCCTTACGTATTTTGGATATGAATCCATATTGTCTCTTCTGCAGGTTGTTTATTCACTCTGCTGATTGTTTCCCTTGCTGTGCAGAAGCTTTTTAGTTTGATATAATCTAATTTGTCTCTTTTTGCTTTAGTTGACTGTGCTTTGGGGGTCATATTAAAAAAATCACTGCCAAGACCAATGTCGTGACATTTTTCCTCTAAGTTTTCTTATAGTAGTTTTATAGTTTTAGGTCTTATATCTAAGTCTTTAATATGTTTTGAGTTGATTTTTGTATATGGGAGGAGATAAGGGTCTAATTCATTCTTCTACAAGTGGCCATCTGATTGTCCCAACACCATTTATTGAAGAGACTGCCATTTACCCATTGCGTTTTCTTGGCATCTTTGTTGAAAATCAACTAACCATAAATGTGTGGGTTTATTTTTGGACTTTATTCTGTTCCATTGGCCCATATGTCTGTTTTTATGTTAGTACCATGTTTTTATTATTGTTATTATTATTATTTTTCTCAAGATTGCTTTGGCTATTCAGAGTTATTTGTGAGTCCATCATATTTTAGGATTGTTTTTCTGTTTCTGTGAAAAATATCCTTGGAATTTTGATAGGGATTGCATTGACTGTAAATTGCTTTGGGTAGTATGGACATTTTAACAATATTAATTATTCTCGTCCATGAATATGGGATATCTTGAGACCATGAACAGGGCCTCTGTCTGTTATCCAGGCTGGGGTGCAGTGGTGGGATTGCCCCTCACTGTAACCTTGTACTCCTGGACTCAAGTAATCCTCCCACCTCAGCCTCCTGAGTAGCTAGGACTAGAGATGCATGCCACCATGCCTGGCTAATGAAGTCATTTTTTAAAATAAAATGTCTGGCATACAGGCTGGAATGTATGGGACAATTGGAGCAAGTTAGTAATCTCTCTCTTCATGTGGCTTCTCCACGTGGCTAGATTGGGCTTCCTTGTATATGGTGGTCTTAGGGCAATTAGACTTCTTACATGGTGACTGGCTTCATCCAGAATGAGCATTTCAAGACACCCGGGTGGAAGCTGCAAAGCTTCTTATGACAGTCTCAGAAGTCCTGAAGTGTTACTTTCTCTGAACTCTATTGGTTAAAGCAGTCACAGGTCATTCCTCACAGAAACAGAAAAAAAATTTAAAAATTAATATGAAACCACAAAAAGACCTTGAATAGCCAAAGAAATCCTGGACAAAAAGAATAAAGCTGGAAGTATCATGCTAGCTGACTTCAAAATATACTACACAGCTATAGTAATCAAAACATCATAATACTGTCATAAAAGCAGTCACATAAGCCAGTAGAACAGAACAGAAAACCAAGAAATAAACCTACATATGTACAACCAACTGATTTTAGACAGAAGGGCCAAGAACATTCACTGGGGAAAGGAAAATCTCTTCAATAAATTATGCTGGGAAAACTGGATATTTATATGCAGAAAAATGAAGCTAGCCCCCATCTCTCACCGTATATGAAAATTAACCCAAAATGGATTAATAATTGAATGACTAGAAGACTTAAATGACTAGAAGAATGACTAGAAGAATTAAATAACTAGAAGAAAACATAGGAGAAATGCTTCAGGACATTTGTCTAGGCAAAGATTTCATGGAGAATATCTCAAAAACACAGGCAACAAAAGCAAAAATAGACAAACGAGATTATAACAAATGAAAAACCTTCTGCAAAGCAAAGGAAACAATCAACAGAGTGAATAAACAACTTGCAGAATGGGAGAAAATCCTTGCAAACTATTCATCCAACAAGGGATTAATATTTAGAATACACAAGGAAGTCAAACAGCTCAAGAGCAAAAAAACAAATAACATGATTAAAAGTGGGCAAATTAGCTGAATAGACATCTTCAGAAAGAAGATATACAAATGGCTAACAGATATATAAAAAATACTCAACATCACTAATCATCAGGGAAATGCAAATCAAAGCCACAATGAGATATCATCTCAGCCCAGTAATAATGGCTGTTATCAAAAAGACAAAAATAACAAATAATAGCAAGGATGTGGAGAAACGGAAACTCTTATGCACTGTTGATGGGAATATAAATTAGTACAGCCATTATGGACAGCAGTTGTAGAGGTTCCTCACAAAACTAAAATTAAGCTGAGTGCAGTGGTGTGTGCCCATAGTCTCAGTTACTCTTGGAGGCCGAGGTGGGAAAATAGTTTGAGACCTTCAAGTTGGCAGTGTGCAATGATCACATCTGTATATAGACACTGCATTCCACCCTTGAGTCATATGGCAACATAGTGAGAACCCATTCTTTAAAAAAATAACAAATAAAAAAATAAATAGAAATACAATATGATCCAGCAATCCCACTGCTGGGTATATATCCAAAGGAAAGGAAATCAGTATGTTGAACACATAGCTGTACTCCCATGTTTATTAAAGCACCGTTCACAATAGCCAAGATATGGAATCAACCTACATGTCCATCAACAGATGGATAAAGATATTATGGGGACTGGGTGTGGTGGCTTATGCTATAATCCCAGCACTTTGGGAGACTGAGGCAGGAGAATCACTTGAGGCCAGGAATCCAAGATCAGCCTGAGCAAAAAAGTGAGACCCCATCTCTTCAAAAACAATTTAAAAAATTAGCCAGGCCTGGTGGCATGATGTACTTGTAGTCCCAGCTACTTGGGAGGCTAAGGCTGGAGGATGGCTTGAGCCTAGGTGTTTGAGGCTGTAGTGAGCTATGATCACGCCACTGCACTGTAAAAAAAAAAAAAAGAATTGAAAAGAAATTGTGGCACATATACACAGTGGAATGCTATTTAGCCAGAAAAAAGAACAAAAATGTCATTCATGGCGACATGGATGAGCTTTGAGGACATTGTGTTAAGTGAAATAATTCAGGTATACAAAAAAAGATAAATACCACATGTTCTCACTCATATGTGGAAGCTAAAATATTCGATTCATTGAAATAGAGAGTAGAATGGTGGTTCCTAGAAGCTGGGAAGGGCAGAGGATAGTGAGGCAATAGCTAAAGGTTGGTTAATGGAGGAAGAATCTCTAATGTTCTATAGCACTACAGGGGGACTATAATTAACAATTTTATTTATTTATTTTATTACATAAATTAACCCATTTATCATAGACTAGTGATGTCTCAAATGGTGGAGCTTCTGCTGGTCTTCCAATTCCTTCAGTCTTCTGATGGCAACTTTACTGTGATGGTGGAAGTGGTGTTATAGGTCCGGGCACCACCAGCTACCATTTCCATCCGGGAGCCACAGTGCCAGATCCCCACAGCGCCAGGTCCCCACAGCTTGTCTCTTTATCTGGATTTTGCCACAGAAGGAGCAAGTGTCCTCGGCATGCTGGTGAATCATAATTTTCTTCACCATTTTCTGGAGGGAGGCACCATAGTGGGTCCCATATTTATTGATAATTCTGACTTTCTTGTTGGCTTTAATCATTTCACCGCCAACTGGGCCCGAGCCCAGACAGCAACAACAATTTATTGTATATTTTCAAATAGCTAGAAGAGCAGATTTTGAATATTCCCAAAACAACAACAAAAAATGTTTGAGATGACAGATATGTTAATTACCCTGATTTGATCATTGCACGTTGTACACATGTATTGAAATATCACCCTGTACCCCATAAGTATGTATAATTATTACGTTAATTAAAATTAATAATAAAAGGGAAAAAAAGCAGTCATAGGTCAGCTAAGATTGGAGGTGAAAGAATAACCTCCACCTCTCAATGTACCTTGTATGATCAAAGACAGAAGTAATTCATGATTTCACAAAATGTGTTTCTAGAATCTGATTAGTTCATATGTGAAGAGAGACTGATGTCTATGTAACCGAGAAGTCACGTTTCATCAGATCAGGTTTCTCCTAGGCAAGGGGAGCCAGAAGAGCAGGAACAGAATCACAACTTTCAGCAGGAAAGAGAAAATACCACATCTCAGCTGCTGTTCTGGGACCAGGATTCTTTTAGCTGCATTTTAAGAAAATGAAAAATGACTGCCAGCACCAGGCTCTCTGGGGAGGCCCCCAGAGGTGTCCCAGCCTTGTGCCACTCTTGCTTGGTGCCTGTGCCCTGGGAGCTTCTGGCTTCGAGTTCCTTCGGTGTGCATTGTTCCAGCACCCCCAGCTCTGCTCTCACAAACCTGTGGCCAGTGTTTCCTCTCACTGGTTTACGTGAATTTTTAGTATCTACAGTTGTAGCCTCTAGCCATGCCCAGCTGCCTGTCTGGAGCATCCAAGCTACCAAGGATTGTTTTTCTTAGTGTTCTGGTTACAAAGTTGACTACATGTTGAGTGGTTTTCCCCACTTCATGTACCCTATAAGCCCCGTGGCTTTTAGTGTTGATTTTGCAGAATGTGAGGCTTTTCAATAATGTAAATTTTACATGATAGCAGAAAAGTCTGAACTATTTATTCTCCGTTAATATGAAGCACCAGTCCTTGGAGAGAAGCTGATTCCATTCTTGGGGTAATATTCTAGACTGGTTTGGAACATTTCTTGCCACAAAGAAATGATGCTTTAGAAATCCTGGAGAAAGATATCGAAACCAGCTTCAAGGAGAATCCTATTGGCCAAGTTCTGATAATTTAAGTATATAAAATAAAATAATTATAGTTAATTAAAATATTTGGGGTCATGAAAAGCCAGAGTCAACAGTATTTAAAGAAAAATGACAACTTTCTTTTAAAATAACACATGATATACTTGGATAGCATTTCTTCAAATGAGCAAAGATGTTATTCACTTTTAATTGTATGAATAGTTCAGTATTGTAGATACACACATACACACAAACACACACATACACACACACACACGAGTACTCACAGGTGGACAAAATACATGTCAGCCAAAGACTAAAAAGATTTTATTCCCAGATATGGGATGACCTTGTTCATTATGACAATTGAGGTACATTCATCATTTGTTGAATTATTAAGACAATCTGCAAAGCCTTAAAATTCACCAAAACTTCCATTGCCCATATCACCTAGAATTTACAGGTAGTAGTAAAACATTAAGGTAGGAATTTGAAAAAAAAATAAACTGGCTAAGATTTTTGCAGAAACTAGATTCAGACAGACAGAGGTCTTGTCCTCAAGCTGTCATGAACATGAGATTATCAGGCAGCAGAAAGGTGGGACTCTCCCTCTAACTCTTGAGTGGACAGGCTCATCAAAGACTTGCTTTCTTAAGCCTGTGGCCTGCCACTTACATTTATTTGATGGCATATTAATCTAGTGTAAATTACTAATGAAATTCATCAAAACTTTTCACTCATAAGACGTAAAAACCCCTTCTCCCCCCCTACATTTATCTCCCTTGGATCTGAAGGTACTCAAATAAAATGTGTATCCTTGAGTGGAGTGGATTTTGTCTTTTGAACAGACTGAAATACATGGACATCTGCTTGCTGGCATTTATTTGCTGTTTTGTGATTCTAGCAGCTATTCCTGGTTACTCTTGGTTACTCCCTTGATTTTTTCCCCTTGCTGTGCATGGTCACCAAAAAGAACTGGACAAAGCCTTCCCAGGAAGAAAGAGAGAATCTCAGGCCTCACACCCTGGACCACTGTAGAGGGATAGGGAAAATTTTTGTCCATCTGATCCCAAAATGACTTTATGGAACCTGAAGGGTTTTTAGGGAGCAACATTGAAAAGACAGTTCATATATGGCATTTGCTGCTCTTCAAGGAGGATAAGGTTTTAATGTTTCATATTTTGGGTTTGTGCCCAAAGGACCAAGACTTATATAATGGTTTTAGGAACATGTAAAGGTAAATTATACCAGAGATTTTCAAAAAGTATTTCTTGGACTAAAATATGCTGATGTGGAATTGTTAGGCTCATAAAAACGTGTTTGAGTTACTCTGATAAAGAAATGCAAGGGGGGAATATGTTTTAGTGAAAAAATTAAAAAAAATGGAATATGTTTTAAAAGTCATTTGTGTAACAACTAGAGACATAATCGAAACAAGTGAAACTAAAACAGAGGGAAAAACTGGGGTAAAGGGACTCTATAGAACTTAGATGTTTAAATTTTGAGGCAACTTGAGAGCAGAGTCCAAGGGTGAGATATTTTAAAAATCTGAAAGTGGAAGGCTTCAAATATCACTCACATCAAGCAATTTTAGCCAAGCTTATGGCAGGCATATTGACAAAGATTTTTAAAATTTGTTTTTGCAAGAAACAAGAGGCTTACTGAGAAATCTGCAACACCTACATATAAACTGTGACATTTATGCCACGCTACCAGAAGCTTCTTTTGGAAGTCTAAACAAAACAAACAAAAATAGTGAATGCTGTATATTCCTTTTTTCTCTGTGTTGATGGAATAGGAGGTAATTTTTCACTTTATGAAATACTTACCAGCTCTGAGATGACTTTATGGACTCCACATTGGGAGTGAACTCTTGGCAAAACTGAATTTCACCTGAGTTGGAAGTTGGCCAATAGAAGAGTCTCTAGCAGATCTCAGTAAAGTCATGTGAAGCCCTGTTTCTTCTGTAATACACAAAACGGTACAGTGGAGACCCCAGGGAAGAAGGAAGTGGTAGATTCTACTTGGGTGGAATGAGGTGAGAAAAGCTCATGGAGGAAATAATCCATAAACAGCTTATTCAAAGAAGAGTAGATACTCGCCAGGCAGATGAGATGGGACTTGGTGGGGAGGCCAGAGATACCACCCAGAAAGCAGGCAGCAATACGGGCCAAGACATGGTGAAATGATATAGACTGGTGAGTTTGTAACTGCAAGCAGTTACACTTGGTGCACTGGCATGAACTTTGGATGTTAGGAATGGGGCAAAGCACCATGAAATACAAGCTGGGTGGTAAGCAGGGACAGATGCTAGATGTCCTTGTATACTGTACTAAAGTTTGCTCTTTCATTTATTTAATGAATGCATGTATTAAGAACCTACTCAGTGCCAAGTCTTGGGGAGACAGACACAATTTTTTTGTTTGTGTGGCACTTACAGTATTAAAGGGGCAGACAGACATTAAACCTAATCATATGACTAATTATTTAATTTTACTTGTGATAAGCTCTCCTATAGGGAGGCCAATGCTGTGTAATGACAGAATTTGTAATAGGGAAATCTAACTTAGTGTGGCATCTGAGACATCTTCCCTGAGGAGGTGACAACACAGCAGAGACCTAAGTGGGAGCGTGTCAGCTAAAGGAGGGCTTGTTTGTGAAAAAGCGCTTTGGGCAGGAGGAACATGGGCAAGGGCGGGGAGATGGACAGGCATGTGTATAACCAAGTACCCCCTCTTTTCTAAGAGAAAAAGAATGGGTTATGTTTTATTGTTTTCCTTCTTTTCTCTTTCCCCCTTTTCCCTTGTTCCTCACTTCTTAGCTCTTTAGAAATGAAATTATAACCTTTACCTTCCCTTCGCCAGACACTTCCTACAGAGCAAGCTTATCTATTAGGTTGGTGCCAGAGTAATTTGGCAAAAGTAATGGCAAAAACCACAATTACTTTTGCACCAACCTAATAACTATGCACCAGAGAGGGAATTCTCCCACCAGGAGATGGCCTCAAGAGACAACAGTCAATTTACAACCTGAAGTGCCCCGCAACAGAGCTCTCTTTCACCTGGAGTGGATCTCAAGACAGTGGCCACCTTACAACCTAGCTCTGCCCACGATGGTGCCAGCTCGGTAGATATGGCATCAAAGCGAGTCATGCAGACCCTACACCTGCTTTCTCCCTCTTCTGCATGCCATTCATGTCAAGTCCCCGCTTAAAAGCCTCTGCTTTCTGCCCAAAAGTAAAGTGATATCCTTAAAGGCAGGAGCCTGTACTTCTTCCCCTAAGCTATGCTGTGGAATAATGTCACTTTCTTTATACCAGACTCAATCTTGTTAATTGGACTCTGCAGGTGGTGAGTGACTGAACCTGTGTTTCAGTTACATGTGGAGCTTTAGGGAAACAGAAAAACCTATAGCCAATGGATGGACTCTACTCAGGGAAGCCACATAATCATATTTGCATCTTAGAAACCACCCCCTGACTGCAGTGTGGGGAATAGTAAAGGGATGTAGGGCAGGAGGTGTGATGGTCAATTTTATGTGCCTACTTGATGGGTAAGGGATGCCCAGATGGCTGGTAAAACATGGTTTCTGGGTGTGTCTGTGAAGGTGTTTCTGGAAGAGATTAGCATTTGAGTCAGCAGCCAAATAAAGCTTGCTCTCACCTATGTGGGTGGGCAGCACCCAATCCACTGAGGGCCTAAATAGAACAAAAAGGTGGAGAAAAGAGGGCTTTCCTCTGTCTTATTGAGCTGAGACATTATCTCCTCCTGCTCTTAGACATCAGCACTCCTGGTTCTCAGAGATTTGTTTTCTGTTGTTGTTGTTTGTTTGTTTGTTTTGTATACAGGTACCCAGTGTGGTACACAGATTTTTATTTTTTATTTTTTTATTTTATATATGTATATATTTTATATACATATATATTATTATACTTTAAGTTCTAGGATACATGTGCACAACGTTAATGGTGTGCAGCACCCATTAAGCCTTCATTTACATTAGGTATGTCTCCTAATGCTATCCCTCCCCCCTCCCCCCACCCCACAACAGGCCCCGGGGTGTGATGTTCCCCTTCCTGTGTCCAAGTGTTCTCCTTACTCAATTCCCACCTATGAATGAGAACATGCAGTGTTTGGTTTTTTGTCCTTGCAATAGTTTGCTGAGAATGATGGTTTCCAGCTTCATCCATGTCCCTACAAATGACATGAACTCATCATTTTATATGGCTGCATAGTATTCCATGGTGTATATGTGCCACATTTTCTTAATCCAGTCTATCATTGTTGAATATTTGGGTTGGTTCCAAGTCTTTGCTATTGTGAGTAGTGCCGCAATAAACATACATGTGCATGTGTCTTTATAGCAGCATGATTTATATTCCTTTGGGTATATACCCAGTAATGGGATGGCTGGGTCAAATGATATTTCTAGTTCTAGATCCCTGAGGAATCACCACACTGTCTTCCACAATGGTTGAACTAGTTTACAGTCCCATCAACAGTGCAAAAGTGTTCCTATTTCTCCACATCCTCTCCAGCACCTGTTGTTTCCTGACTTTTTAATGATCACCATTCTAACTGGTGTGAGATGGTATTTCATTGTGGTTTTGATTTGCATTTCTCTGATGGCCAGTGGTGATGAGAATTTTTCCATGTGTCTTTTGGCTGCATAAATGTCTTCTTTTGAGAAGTGTCTGTTCATATCCTTTGCCCACTTTTTGATGGGGTTGTTTTTTTCTTGTAAATTTGTTGGAGTTCTTTGTAGATTCTGGATATTAGCCCTTTGTCAGATGAGTAGATTGCAAAAATTTTCTCCCATTCTGTAGGTTGCCTGTTCACTCTGATGGTAGTTTCTTTTGCTGTGCAGAAGCTCTTTAGTTTAATTAGATCCCATTTGTCAATTTGGCTTTTGTTGCCATTGCTTTTGGTGTTTTAGACATGAAGTCCTTGCCCATGCCTATGTCCTGAATGGTAATGCCTAGGTTTTCTTCTAGGGTTTTTATGGTTTTAGGTCTAACGTTTAACTCTTTAATCCATCTTGAATTGATTTTTGTATAAGGTGTAAGGAAGGGATCCAGTTTCAGCTTTCTACATATGGCTAGCCAGTTTTCCCAGCACCATTTGTTAAATAGGGATTCCTTTCCCCATTTCTTGTTTTTTTCAGGTTTGTCAAAGATCAGATAGTTGTAGATGTGTGGTATTATTTCTGAGGGCTCTGTTCTGTTCCATTGGTCTATATCTCTGTTTTGGTACCAGTACCATGCTGTTTTGGTTACTGTAGCCTTGTGGTACAGTTTGAAGCCAGGTAATGTGACGCCTCCAGCTTTGTTCTTTTGGCTTAGGATTGACTTGGCAATGTGGGCTCATTTTTGCTTCCATATGAACTTTAAAGTATTTTTTTCCAATTCTGTGAAGAAAGTCATTGGTAGCTTGATGGGGATGGCATTGAATGTATAAGTTACCTTGGGCAGTATGGCCATTTTCACGGTATTGATTCTTCCTATCCATGATCATGGAATGTTCTTCCATTTGTTTGTGTCCTCTTTTATTTTGTTGAGCAGTAGTTTGTAGTTCCCCTTGAAGAGGTCCTTCACATCCCTTGTAAGTTGGATTCCTAGGTGTTTTATTCTCTTTGAAGCAATTGTGAATGGGAGTTCACTCATGATTTGGCTCTCTGTTTGTCTGTTGTTGGTGTATAAGAATGCTTGTGATTTTTGCACATTAATTTTGTGTCCTGAGACTGTTGAAGTTGCTTATCAGCTTAACGAGATTTTGGACTGAGACAATGGGGTTTTCTAGATATACAATCATGTCATCTGCAAACAGGGACAATTTGACTTCCTCTTTTCCTAATTGCATACCATTTATTTCTTTCTTCTGCCTGATTGCCCTGGCCAGAACTTCCAACACTATGTTGAATAGGAGTGGTGAGAGAGGGCATCCCTGTCTTGTGCCAGTTTTCAAAGGGAATGCTTCCAGTTTTTGCCCATTCAGTATGATATTAGCTGTGGGTTTGTCATAAATAGCTCTTATTATTTTGAGATATGTCCCATCAATACCTAATTTATTGAGAGTTTTTAGCATGAAGGGCTGTTGAATTTTGTCAAAGGACTTTTCTGCATCTATTGGGATAATTATGTGGTTTTTGTCTTTGGTTCTGTTTATATGCTGGATTACATTTATTCATTTTCATATGTTGAACTAGCCTTACGTCCCAGGTATGAAGCCCACTTGATCATGGTGGATAAGCTTTTTGATGTGCTGCTGGATTCAGTTTGCCAGTATTTTACTGAGGATTTTTGCTTCGATGCTCATCAGGGATAAGGGTCTAAAATTCTCTTTTTTTGTTGTGTCTCTGCCAGGTTTTGGTATCAGGATGATGCTGGCCTCATAAAATGAGTTAGGGAGGATTCCCTCTATTTCTATTGATTGGAATAGTTTCAGAAGGAATGGTACCAGCTCCTCCTTGTACCTCTGGTGGAATTTGGCTGTGAATCTGTCTGGTCCCAGACTTTTTTTGGTTGGTAAGCTATTGATTATTGCCACAATTTCAGATCCTGTTATTGGTCTATTAAGAGATTCAACTTCTTTCTGGTTTAGTCTTGGGAGGGTGTATGTGTCGAGGAATTTATCCATTTCTTCTAGATTTTCTGGTTTATTTGCGTAGAGGTGTTTATAGCATTATCTGATGCTAGTTTGTATTTCTGTGGGATCGGTGTTGATCTCTCATTTATCATTTTTTATTGCATCTATTTGGTTCTTCTCTCTTTTCTTCTTTATTAGTCTTGCTAGCGGTCTATCAATTTTCTTGATCTTTTCAAAAAATGAGCTCCTGGATTCATTGATTTTTTTAAGGGTTTTTTGTGTCTCTATCTCCTTCAGTTCTGTTCTGATCTTAGTTATTTCTTGCCTTCTGCTAGCTTTTGAATGTGTTTGCTCTTGCTTCTCTAGTTCTTTTAATTGTGATGTTAGGGTGCCAATTTTAGATCTTTCCTGCTTTCTCTTGTGGGCATTTAGTTCTATAGATTTCCCTCTACACACTGCTTTGAATGTGTCCCAGAGATTCTGGTATGTTGTGTCTTTGTTCTCATTGGTTTCAAAGAACATCTTTATTTCTGCCTTCATTTTGTTATGTACCCAGTAGTCATTCAGGAGCAGGTTGTTCAGTTTCCATGTAGTTGAGAGGTTTTGAGTGAGTTTCTTAATCCTGAGTTCTAGTTTGATTGCACTGTGGTCTGAGAGACAGTTTGTTATAATTTCTGTTGTTTTACATTTGCTGAGGAGTGTTTTACTTCCAACTATGTGGTCAATTTTGGAATAGATGTGGTGTGGTGCTGAGAAGAATGTATATTCTGTTGATTTGGGGTGGAGAGTTCTGTAGACGTCTACTAGGTCTGCTTGGTGCAGAGCTGAATTCCATTCCTGGATATCCTTGTTAACTTTCTGTCTCGTTGATCAGTCTAATGTTGACAGTGGGGTGTTAAAGTCTCCCATTATTATTGTGTGGGCATCTAAGTCTCTTCTTAGGTTTCTGAGGACTTGCTTTATGAATCTGGGTGCTCCTATATTGGGTGCATATATATTTAGGATAGTTAGCTCTTCTTGTTGAATTGATCCCTTTACCATTATGTAATGGCCTTCTTTGTCTCTTTTGATCTTTGTTGGTGTAAAGTCTGTTTTATCAGAGACTAGGATTGTAACCCCGGCCTTTTTTTGTTTTCCATTTGATTGGTAGATCTTCCTCCATTCCTTTATTTTGAGCCTATGTGTGTCTCCACAGGTGAGATGGGTTTGCTGAATACAGCACACTGGTAGGTCTTGACTCTTTATCCAATTTACCAGTCTGTGTCTTTTAATTGAAGCATTTAGCTCATTTACATTTAAGGTCAATATTGTTATATGTGATTTTGATCCTGTCATTATGATGTTAGCTGGTTATTTTGCTCATTAGTTGTTACTGTTTCTTCCTAGCATTGATGATCTTTACAATTTGTCGTGTTTTTGCAGTGGCTGGTAACAGTTGTTCCCTTCCATGTTTAGTGCTTCTTTCAGGAGCTCCTGTAGGGCAGGCCTGGTGGTGACAAAATCTCTCAGCATTTGCTTCTCTGTAAAGGATTTTATTTCTCCTTCACTTATGAAGCTTAGTTTCACTGGATATGAAATTCTGGGTTGAAAATTCTTTCCTTTAAGAATGTTGAATATTGGCCCCCACTATTTTCGGGCTTGTAGAGTTTCTGCCAAGAGATCAGCTGTTAGTCTGATTGGCTTCCCTTTGTGGGTAACCCGACCTTTCTCTCTGGCTGCCCTTAACATTTTTTCCTTCATTTCAACTTTGGTGAATCTGACAATTATGTGTCTTGGAGTTGCTCTTCTCGAGGAGTATCTTTGTGGCATTCTCTGTATTTCCTGAATTTGAGTGTTGGCCTGCCTTGCTAGGTTGGGGAAGTTCTCCTGGATAATATCCTGCAGAGTGTTTTCCAACTTGGTTCCATTCTCCCCGTCACTTTCAGGTACACCAATCAGACGTAGATTTGGTCTTTTCACATAGTTCCATATTTCTTGGAGGCTTTGTTCATTTCTTTTTATTCTTTTTTCTCTAAACTTCTCTTCTTGCTTCATTTCATTCATTTGATCTTCAATCCCTGATCCCTTTCTTCCGGTTGATCGAATCAGCTACTGAAGCTTCTTTATTCGTCACATAGTTCTCGTGGCATGCTTTTCAGCTCCTTCAGATCATATAAGGACTTCTCTGCATTGGTTATTCTAGTTAGCCATTTGTCTAATATTTTTACAAGGTTTTTAACTTCTTTGCAATGGGTTCGAACTTCCTCCTTTAGCTCGGAGAAGTTTGATCATCTGAAGCCTTCTTCTCTCAACTCATCAAGGTCATTCTCTGTCCAACTTTGTTCCATTGCTGGTGAGGAGCTGCGTTCCTTTGGAGGAGGAGAGGTGCTCCAATTTTTAGAATTTTCAGTTTTCCTGTTCTGTTTTTTTCCCATCTTTGTGGTTTTATCTACCTTTGGTCTTTGATGATGGTGATGTACGGATGGGGTTTTGGTGTGTATGTCCTTTCTGTTTGTTAGTTTTCCTTTTAACAGTCAGGACCCTCAGCTGCAGGTCTGTTGGAGCTTGCCAGAGGTCCACTCCAGACCCTGTTTGCCTGGGTATCAGCAGCGGAGGCTGCAGAACGGCAAATATTGCTGAATAGCCGATGTTGCTGTCTGATTGTTCCTCTGGAGGTTTCATCTCAGAGGGGTATCTGGCCGTGTGAGGTGTCAGTCTGCCCCTACTGGGAGGTGCACCCCAGATAGGCTACTCAGGGGTCGGGAACCCACTTGAAGAGGCAGTCTGTCCGTTCTCAGATCTCATACTCCATGCTGGGAGAACCACTACTCTCTTCAAAGCTGTCAGTCAGGGACATTTAAGTCTGCAGAGGTTTCTGCTGCCTTTTGTTCGGCTATGCCCTGCCCCCAGAGGTGGAGTCTACAGAGGCAGGCAGGCCTCCTTGAGCTGAGGTGGGGTCCACCCAGTTAGAGCTTCCTGTCTGCTTTGTTTACCTACTCAAGCCTCAGCAATGGCGGGCGCCCCTTCCCCAGCCTCGCTGCCACCTTGCAGTACGATCTCAAACTGCTGTGCTAGCAATGAGCGAGGCTCCATGGGCATGGGACCCTCCGAGCCATGCATGGGATATAATCTCCTGGTGTGCTGTTTCCTAAGACCATTGGAAAAGCACAGTATTAGGGTGGGAGTGACCCGATTTTCCAGATGTCATCTGTCACAGCTTTGGTTGGCTATGAAAGAGAATTCCCTGACCCCTTGCACTTCCCTGGTGAGGCGATGCCTCAGTCTGCTTAGGCTCATGCTCGGTGCACTGCACCCACTGTCCTGCACCCACTGTCTGACAAGCCCCAGTGAGATGAACCCAGTACCTCAGTTGGAAATGCAGGAATCACCCATCTTTTGCGTCGCTCATGCTGGGAGCTGTAGACTGGAGCTCTTCCTATTTGGCCATCTTAGAACCACCAGTTCCCTGACATTTGGACTCACGCTGCAACTCACAACACTGGCTCTCCTGGTTCTCAAGTCTTTGGGTGTAACTGGAACTCTACCACTGGCTTTCCTGGGCCTTGATCTTATAGACAACAGATTGTGGAACCTCTCAGCCTCCATAATTACATGAGCCAATTCTTCATAATAAGTATTTTTCTATCTGTATGTATCCTGTTGATTCCATTTCTCTGGAGAATGATGATTAATACAGAAAATACAGAAAGCACTGTTAAGATGGATCTCAGAGTGTCAAGGTAAAAGCTTGTCAAGGCAAAAGCTGTGGCAATGTGGACAGAGAGGATGGGATACGTTTGGAAGGTACATAGGAGCTAGAATTGGCTGTAGTTAGTGACTAATGAGTTAGATAAGGGAAAGGAGGAGAGAGACATCAAAAGAATGACTCTTAAATTTCTGGATGGAGCAGCCAGGTAGCTAGTGAGATGAGAACACAGATGATCAGATTCTGTGAGTGGGTAGGGTTAGGGAGAGCTGATGGGTTTCATTTTGTATACACTTAGCTTGAGGTGCCCATGGAGATAGCTAATAGGCAACTGGATGTGAATGTAAAGGTCCAGAAAGATTTCAAAGCTAAGAGTTATAGAAAGGGGAAATATCAGCACTTAGCTAGTGGTTGAAGCCATGATGATTGATAGCTTACATGGAGAAAGTGAACTGAGTGAAAAGACCAGAGGGCCAAAGACCAAGCCCTGAGAAACACACATATTTACGAGGTGAGTATAGGAAGAGGGGCCAGAAAAGGAGCCTGAGAAAGAATCACAAAAAGCCAGAAAAATTAGGAGGAAGTGTGCACTGGATATTCTGTTTGCCCCTCCAAATCCACTATCCTTCTCCATCCTGCTCTGTGGCCTGGAAGGCTGATTGCTGTGGACCACATCAACTGCCTCTCTTGTCCTCTGGCTTCAAGTGTTCAGCCACTTGGGGGCACTGCCAGGAGATTGGAGAGTAAGAAGAGAAAGGCTGGGGTGATCATCTTCTGGCTTCTTTCTGCTGTAAATGGATTGTTAGTGGCTATAGTCTGCCAAAGCCCAGGGCTTCTGCTGGGCAACCTCACAGTTGCAACTTGCCTTATCTCTACAGGCCTAAGGGTGTCAAGGCTGTCCCCTGTTGCTAGCCTATAGGTCCGTCATCTTCCCTTGCTAGTTTCCCTTAATCCTAGATCTTTACAAATGATTCCTTCATTAAACTCTCTTCAGTCATCCCTATTTCTTGCCATCTGTGTACTCCTGAGACCTCATCTTTACAGAGATGTATCACAAAAGCCACTGAAAATGAGTTTCAAGGTGGGAGTGGTCAATGGTGGTCAAAGATAGGAGCCTGTACTTCTTCCTTAAGCTAAGCTTTGGGGAATGCTGAAGAGGTTTTCCTTGGTGAAGACTGAAGGGTCCATTGTATGTGGCAATTGGAGGTTGTTGGTGACCTTTACTGGCACAGGTTAAAAGAAAGGTGAGCCGAAGTCAGGCTGCAGTGTGCTGAAGAGGCTATGGCAAGTTGCTGACCATCACTTTGAGGCACCTAGCTATGAGAGAAGAAGGTGGCATTTTGAGGGAGCTGCAGGGTGGCATTTTCTTTTAGGGACTTGAGCAGGCTTATCCTGTGGGAAGAATCCATTAGATAGGGGGAGGTTGGAAGAGGCACTTTGAGGCACCTAGCTATGAGAGAAGAAGGTGGCATTTTGAGGGAGCTGCAGGGTGGCATTTTCTTTTAGGGACTTGAGCAGGCTTATCCTGTGGGAAGAATCCATTAGATAGGGGGAGGTTGGAAGAGCATGCAAGAGAAACATGAATGGACCCATGACCTTGGGTCATGAGAGAACAGGAATGAGGGTAGGTGAGTGAGAATGTTTACAGCTATGGAGTAGGTGAGTGAGGAGCTTCTTCCTAAATATTCTCAGTGAAAATTCAAGGACAGTGAAACTTCAAAATAGCAATTGGGGAGAAATTTATAAGGGGCCCAGAAAAGGCCTAAAGCGTTTGCTGAAATAAATAAATGATTGATGTTACATGATGTAAACGAGAATGTAGAATGTGCAGTCAAGTGACAATGTGATGAGATGAAATTGGAAAGGTAGGGTGTATCTAGATTATGGAATTTTGTTTTTATACAGGCAGTGGGAGTCATCAAAAGTTTTTGAGCAGGAGCATGATCGGTTGGATATAAGATGATTTGGGGTGAATGAGGGTCAAGAAGAAGTACTAAAGGTCACAATAATCTAGGCAATAGACAAGGGATGTGCTTTATTTGGGGATTGAGAGCAGATGTAACAAAGTTAAGAGTTACTGAGGAGTTAGATCCGGTTGGACTAGTAATGATGCCAACAGGTGGACTAGGGGGCTCTTAAGGCCCTTCCACAGAACCCCAAAACATTCAACCTTAGTCTACCCTAAATAAATATACACCGTAAGTAAAAACAGTGTGCTTTCTATGCAAACAATGGTTTAACACAAATTGGCTAGCCCTCCTCCATATTGCCAGGCCTAAACGTCCACCTGTATAGACATTCAGGAACTTCCACTGCACAGAGCTTAGAGGCTGCTCAGATATAGAAAATGAAAAGAAGGAGACAGATAAGTCAGAAATTTTAACTGGGTTTACTGGGTGGATGTTATGATACTGTTGACCAAGAAAGGGAATATGAGAGATTATATTTGTGAAAGAAAATGATGAATTTGTCCAGGCACAGTGGCTCATGCCTGTAATCCCTGCACTTTGACAGGCTGAAGCAGGAGGACTGCTTGAGCCCCAGAGTTCAAGACTAGTCTGGGCAATATAGGGAAACTTTGAGTCTATTATTATTTTATATATGTAAAAAAAAAACAATGAATTTTAGGTGCTCAGATGACCTATATGAATTTGGGCAACTAGGGTTGGGAATGCAAGTCTGGAGCTTAGGTGGGAGGTAGGGCTTACCATGCAGATCTGACATATCTGTGTAGAGCCAGTTGCTGAGGCAGTGGGGTTCAAGGAGAAAGGAATAATAAAGGAAGACTAGGAACAAACCAAAACCCTTGAGGAGTGCTGTCTTTAAGAGGGCAAGCAGAGGGGGGATGTCAGGAAGGAAGATGAGAAAATATTGCGAAGCAGAGCATGAACAGAAGGACACAGCTCATGATGGCTAGAGTGTAGCGAGTCACGCCAAGGACGGGCTAGGCAAGGATATGCCAGAGAGTCTTTTTCTTTACAGAAATCATCAATTCTTTTCTTGAAAATTGATTTTTAATTTACAGTTTATTCTAAAAAGTGGTCCCTCTTCTCTTTTAACATAACTTATTTAAAAACATTTATATTTACTCAGAACTTTTCCAATTTTGCAGTTTCACGATCAGCCTCCAAAAAGTTGTGCTAGTGTGTGTTCAGAATTCATTAAAATCTATCCAGCATTTCCACTTAAGTGCTTCAATATGTATGAAAAAATGTCATTTGAATTCTCTTTGATGATCAAGTTGAACATCCTTGTCTTTGTCATCCTAAAGCTGTTCTTTTCAGAGAGCCAAATCCCATCAGATTGCTCCAGGTCTGTATTTGAGAAGGAAATTTAGAACCATTTTGTCTAATTGCAACAGATTCTCTTCTGAATATTTACCCCAACCTATTGATGAAGTGCTCCTGTGTTCTCAGTGAACCGGTTTTGTTTGGAGCTCTTGTAATAATGGTGCATGGTTCTTGGAATGATCTCAAAATATTCCCCTCTTTCTCTTTCACACTGAAGAGCAGGTTCATCCCCATAGGATGTTAACAAGTGTGTTTAGCTTATAACCCTTCTAGAATCATCGTCCTCAAGTGGGCCCACAAAACCCTCATTTGCATCAGTGTCCACCTGGTTGGAATTCATGTTGTCTCCTTCAGGATCTTGTTGTGAAGGATTTAGTTTTCCCCTGCCATGATCTTTAAAGGAATATTGTTTAGAGCTGTGAATATTTCCTTAATGAAAGATTCTTATTTTAAAATGTCTGAGTCTCTTTCATGGAAGGCAGCCTTATCAGGATCTGAGGGAACTTCAGCAGAACATGGTGGTGTTTGCTGTAAAACGTCCACATTTGAAAATTCTAAGTCTCTAAGTGAGCAATGCCATTCTGCTGCCTTGGATTGAAGAGCTGTGTCATAATCGTAAGTGAACATGCCCAGAAACTCATCCCCTAAGGGACTATTCCCTGGTGACCTGGGCGAGGGTGACAGGCCCTCAGATCTATCAGTGTCAGAGGCATTTTCCAGATGAGTCTTGTACATGCCAGAGTCTGGAGCAGAAATGAGAGGTTTTTCAAAGGGATCTTCTTGATTCTTGCATTTCCCTGGAATTGTTTGGAAGGTAACATTGTCCTCAAGACTGCCTACAGCCGTCACATTGTCCTTGCTTGCCCCTGAGCTCTCGTCCTGCAGGGACTCCTCATCAGGCACTGCCTCTTCAGTCTTGCTCCTTGCACTCTCTGAACTTATGGAGCTCAGAGTGAACAGAGACCCCTCATCAGAGTCACAGTCACTCTCCAACTCACAGCAAGTGTCAGAAGGAGTGGATTTCTGCACTGGTTCCTTGTTAGCAGGAGTGACATCCAGGCCACTGTCCCATCTTGGAGGAAAGACTGATGGGCCTGTGTCTCTTGGGTCACCGTATGGAACCTCGCTGTAGTGGGCTGAAAGCGCTTCCTCAGCCCTTGCCCCGGACAGCCTTGACTGCTGTATGCTCAGCAAATCAATGGATGAACTCACTTGCCTTTCCTTAGAAAATTCCATCTGCGAGTCCCAAAGTGACTGTTCAGTGCCCCCTCTTTCCTTACTATCTCCAGTCCTCTGTGCTTCTGCATGTGTTAGCATTTTACAGAGGGAAGCTGTTATTTCTCCGGAGAGGGAAGGGTCTAATTCATTGGAATCATAACGGCTTGAGCCAGAGACAGTGTGAGACGTGCCAGCTACAGAAGAGACGCCCACTGAATGTGCACTGAGAGGCTCTTCCTGGGCCACAGTTTCATAAGTCCATTCTCCGAGAACATCATTCCTATGGATGTGGTCCTGCGCTGCTGACATTAGTTCACGGTTACCGGCATGTGGATGTCTCTGGAGAATGGAATAGACTGCACCATCATTTCCACTTCCTGCCCCGGTGTTGTCCCCGCACTGTCCTGGGCTCTGCGAACTGCCAGGATCCTTTCTGCTCCTTCCCAGAGTTCTATCAGGAATTACGGTGGCGTGTGGGTGTGACTGTGTCACCCAGAAAGGGGTCTGGTTCTTGTAGAGGCTTAGATGAGGAAATGCTTGGCGCAGTTGGGTCTCTGGGTGTGGTGTATGCCCCGCAGCTTCCATGTCATCGTAGAAGCCCTCGTTTGAATACGCGTTGTCCGGGCCAGAGCTTTTGTTCTGGCACTTTTTTTGCCACAGTCTGTCAACATAAGGCCTTGTGAAAGCCCCCAGGCTGAAGGCGACAAGGAATGTGATGAACACTGACAGGCACACCGCCAGAGCCAGGTCCTGGGGAGCGTCCTCTTTTTTGCCGGCAGCCTGCACATCGCGGGTGCTTCTAACACTCCTTGGCAGCCGTCTCTGCTTCTTCCTGAGACCAGAGCCGGCCTTTGCCTTCTTCCCCAGAGTGGAAATGCCCGTGTGCCTTCCTCCCTGGGGCCTCTCTGCTTTGCTCCTTATGAGGCTTTTCATGCGATGCAGATGAATGGGAGGAAGGCGGGTTTCCCTGGAAATCCTGCTCTGGGGAGTGCCCCCGTTGGCCTCCTCACTCCCTGCAAGTGGGATTAAAAAAATACACACTGAGCGAACATTGAAATAAGATTCCAGGGGTTTTTCTTTTTTCTTTTTTACAGAATTGAAAAAAATTCAATTTTTTTGAATTTTGAATTCCAGGCACACCCAGCCTGCAGCGCAGTGGCACAATCATAACTCACTGAAGCCTTAGACTCCTGGGCTCAAGCGATCCTCCCACCTCAGCCTCTAGAGTAGCTGGGACTACAGGTGTGTGTCACCACGCCTGGGCTGCTTTTTTTTTTATTTTCCTATTTACAGAGACAAGGTCTCTCACTATGTTGCCAAGGCTGGTCTCAAACTCTTGGCATCAAGCGATTCTCCTCCCTCAGCCTCCTGAACAGCTGGGACTATAGGTGTGAGCCGCTGCCCCAGCTCCAGATTCTAGTGGTTTCAGAAGCTTCTGTGAGTCCTCCTCAGTCCTTATCTAGCTATATGTTAAAGTGTACATTACATGATGATAAGCAGTTTAAAAATTTTATTCATTCATTCGTTTTTGTTTAATGCCAACAGCATGTTTATGGCTGTACGCGTTTACACATGGCTATCAGGCTGAGGTCTGTTGCTCAGAGGTCCTGGAGGTTGTATATGCCTTAGGCTTCCTGCCTCACTGCTGCCTGTGGGAGGAAGAAGCCAGACTAGAAGGACAGCCACATGTACATGGCTTCTCCTTTCTCCATAATCTTACCAACTCTGTGTGCTGTTAAACAGCAAAAATATTCCGTTTTCTTTACTGGTTCCTTACATTTTGCTCTCTACCCTCAGAATGCCAGTTGTGGAGTGAAACAAATGTAGCTGATGACATTAAGACTTCTCTCTGATCTTCATGAATTTCCTCTAAACCTGGTAGGCATGGCCATGTTCCTACTTGAATGGCAGTCCTGAATAGAACAGTATCTATGACTCACTTTTTTTCATGGACTTTTTCTTTTTCTAGATATGAGGTTGTGATTTAGCCAAGGTAGTTAATAGTGAAAAAAAGCTTCCCAGAATGTTCAGCCCCAGTAACATATTCCAGCACTTTAGGAGAGGGGCAAGGAACAAATTAAAGGAAAATATGCTTTTGTAATATGTGTGTGTGTTTTGCGTATGTAGAGGATCACACTTTTAGAGTGTTAGCAAACATTTAAAATAATGATGTTTCTAATTTTAAAAGTTCTTTCTTTCATAGATTATTTGTTAGGAATTTAGATAAAACTGTGACGTTAAATTTTATTCAACTTTTAATTCTTGTCTAATGCCAACAGCCTGTCTATGGTTCTTGAGAATAAAGTTTGGTGTGTCAGAACAAAACTCACTTCTAGTGGAATTCCTCCTTTTCACCAAATCCAATTGATGCTGAGTGAGTTGAACTGTGTTTCTTTGACCACATGAAGAAAATAATTGATGAACTGAGGAAAATAGTTATTTGACACCAATGATTTTTCTATGACACAGCCCAAGACTGACTAATGCCAAGGATCAGCACTTTTGCTTTCATGGGGACTGTCATTATTTCAAAAAAGACTAAAATGTCTATGTGCAAATTTTTCATTATAAATGGAGCATTTTCAGAGAGATTACTGACTTACCTACAGACCTGTTGCAAATGACATTCCACTTTTTCCTCCAGGATTCAGAAATAAAATTTTGAAAGACTGCCACACTATCATCACACTGCCAGTTATTATCAGCCAAGTCAACCACTAGATGGGGAAATTCTAGAGCTATGATCATCATTGGTAGGATGGTAGTCACAGCATTGTTGCTAAGGTCTATGACCTGTTTGAGAAGAAACAAGTTTAGGATGGTCTGTGGATAAAGACATTTACAGATAAAATAAATGAGTTACAGAAAACTACTGTTTATGTCTCTATGGAGGCAATATGGATTTAACACTGGTTTACAAGTCAGGGAATAGTGGGGTTTTAAGTCTCTGTTCTACCCCGAAAAAGTTTAAGAGTCTTGACAAATTGTTTACTTTCTATAAGCCTCCCTCCCAGGGTTGCTGGAAGCATTAACTGTATGTGAAAGCTTTAAGTATCATGCCTATATTTGATGCCTAATCATTTTCTCTTCCTTCTTTCCTGAGTGTAATTTGTACTGTTAAATAAAACCTAGATACTCATGTTATCAAGGTCTAGAATTGGATACCAGGTCAAGAATTTCTAGAACTACTGCAATCTTGAAAGCAGCAGAAAATACTGGATGATGAAGACACAGAACACAGACTTGTGGTTGACCAGAAATCTTATTTATTTATTTTTCTGGTAGAGATGAAATCTCACTATGTTGCTTAATTGGACTCAAATTCCTGGGCTCAAGTAATCCTCCCCAGGCCTTGACCTCCCAAAATGCTGGAATTACAGGCATGCACCTGACCTCAGAGACAGGTCTTTTGAATCAAATAGTATCTCAAGAGTAGTAGTACATTTCTCCACATCCATGGCTATTCAGTACATGCAGTATGACTTATTTTTCTAGTCTGATCAGAAATGAAGGGGAAAGGGGAACAAGAAGGATCCAGTGGCTCTAGAAACAGAGAGCAGGATCTGTAAGTGTCGGACACGACAGGAGCATGACATAGCAGGGAAAGCACAGTTAGGAGGAGTTTTAGCTGCCATTTGCAGAGCCCTGCTGGGTCCCAGACATGCTACTGGGTGCTTCACATACATGATCTCTGATCTCAACAATTTCCTCATTTTCACCTATTCTACAGAAGAAGCTGGGTTAAGCCACACAGTATATCCCACATAGACCCTAGCACCTAGTACGTAGCAGGTGCTGTGTAAACAATAGAAAGGAAGGAAGGAATTAATGAAATGGTAGAGCTGAGATCTGATCTGGCTTCACAGCTGTGTGCCTTCCAATGCAGAACATACCCTCTTGGTGCCTGAGCCCCTGCTGCACTAGAGTGAAGGAAGGGCTGGGTTGAGGAGGCCTGGGGCAGAGGCACCAGGGTGGCTCATGAGGTTTGGGGAGAGGCACATGGTTATTAGGAGAAGAGAAAATCATAAAAATGAAAATACAGTCTTTGCTTTCAAAAAAGAGGATGATGAATATAATCTAGAAAGGCTGAATGTTATCAAGGCCAATTGCTTTATAGACACCCGTGAAAAATCAGCATTTACATTTTGGGTTATGTAAATTCCTAAAGAAGGGCTTATTCAAGCAAATAATCAAACATTGCCACAAACAAGACCATTACATACAGAATCACAATTTTTTGTGAACTTGGGTAGTAAGCGTGAGTTTTCCATTAATGAATAGCCAAGCAGTGTTGACTCTCAAAGGAAGGTTGCCAAAAATTGGAGGTAGGAGACTGTGGGATTGGAAAGAAAAAATACTTAGCTTTAGTCTGGTCTTGGTGATGATCAGTAGCTTTCTTATGTATCGCTTGACAACAGATTGAAATATTCTAATGTTTTTTAGGTAATTATTTTCTTTTTAGTGCATGTCTACATTTATTTTTTGTCCTAGCGTCTTATTATATTACAAATCATGGAACCAGAAGCAAAACTGGAGGGAGGATAGAAAATTAATAAAATGACTCAGGAGGAACAATTTCTGAGAGAGGAGTAAAACAGAATGGTCCAATTTGGCTAAAGAAATACCCATCTACCAGCATTTGAAAGGGGTATACATTATGGAAAGGTTGGGAGAAGCATATGTAATATTGCTTCACAAATCACTGCATTTAAGAAGAATGGGATAAGATTAGGAAAAGAAATGCTAATTTGAAATGTCAGTGAAACTTATTTCATCCCATCAAAGCATGGTGATAAATGTATGCTTTGAAAAATCTATCTGGCTTCTGAAAAGATTTCCACATGGGAAATCACATAGAATAGTGCAAGTATCAAATTCATTGCCCGGAAGAAAACAACATCCATTTTGATATTCAGCTTTTTTGGTACCAAATATGTTCATCATGTTCCAAAACCAGTTTTCAGAGATATTGCCAAACATGCAGAAGGGATATTAGAGGAGAAGAAATGGTATGATTCTGGGGCAGTTACAGTGCATTGAGAATTACAGCTGTATATAAAACATTCTCGAGGTTGATTTTTAGTCTGCCTGTGACATCTATTACCTGTGAGCTGCAGAAGACTCATAGAGCACAATAAAAATGCACAGGAAATATAACAGATGAAGGGCAAATTACATATACAAGGAGTATACTATATACTACCAATTAACTACCAAGTTAAGTGGACCTTTTCATCTGTCCTCATGACTACTGTAGCAGACAGACTCTAGGATGGTCCCCAGTGATCCTGCCTCATTGGTGATGAGGCCCTTGAGTACTCTCCTTCCCTTGGGTGCAGGCAGGACCAGTGATTTGTTTCTAACCACAGACTATGGAAAACAATGGAATGCCACTTCCATGATGACATTACAAAGAATTATAATGTTCTTGCTAGCAGACTTTCTTCCTCGATGGCTCTGAAGCAAGCTGACATGTTGTGAACAGCCCTATGGAGAGGCCCACATGGCACAGAACTGAAGGCAGGCTTTGGCCAACAACCAGCAAGAAACTGAGCCCTTACTCCAGCAGCCCACAAGGAACTGAATCCTGCCGACAGCCACGTGAACTTGAAAGTGAATCCTTTTCTAGCTGGGCTTTTAGGTTAGACTCCAGCCTTTGCCAACACTTTGATTGCAGCCTCTTGAGAGAGCCTCAAGTGGAGGCCCCAGGTAAGCCATGCCTGGATTCCTGTCTCATAGAAATTGTGAGATAATCTATGTGTGTGGTTTTAAGCTGGTAAGTTTGTAGTAATGTATTATGCAGCAATAGATAACTAATACTCCTATCTATGTCCATCACCCATGTATTCATTCCTTTGTTTATTTGATAAGTATTTTAAAATATGTGTTAGGTACTAGGCATATGCTAAGCACTGGAAAAGAAAACAGATATGATGTATGTCCTCAAAGAGCTTACGATAGGGTAGAAGCGTTTGAGGACACAGGCATTAACAACTAATCATACCTAAAACTAAGTAATTTCAGCTGGGATAAGTGCAGTGAGAGGAAACGGAAATGTATAGCATGTTATAAGTGTTTATAAAGGGGAATTAATTTAATCTGGAGGCCCAGGGAAGGCCTCCTTGAGGAAATAATATTTTAGCAAAACTGACAGGATTAACAGAAGTCGGCTCCAGGCAAAGGACGAGCAAGTGGGGAGGACTTGAGGTGAAAACAGAGGCAGGAGTGCAGGGAGCCAGGGAAGAGGCTTAAAAGGAGGCTGGAGAGGCAGACAGGGGTCAGGTCCTTGCAGTGAAATCTTAGAAGTGTTTTAACCAAGAAGTGGGAGAATCAGATTTCTATGTTAAAAGAGCAGGCGACAGTGGCCAGTTTAAAATTTCTATACACAGACTACATTTATAAAGTACTTACTGTATTCTAAGCACTTAATTCTCACAAAACTCTGAGAGGAACTAAATTATCTTCATTTTTCAGAAGAGAAAAGTGAGACACAGAGAGATTTGGTAACTTGCCTAAGACAGTGTGGCTGGAAAGTGGCCGAGGCTAGGTTTAAGCCCAGGCAGCTGGCTCAAGGCCACGCTCCCCATCACTGCTTCACTAGTCTCCTTTCTACAGAAGAGGGACTCCAGGAGCCATTCTGGTTGGAAGTGGGGAGTTGGAGGCTTATCTTGCAGCTATGCCTGAATAGCACTTTGCAGAACACTGGGAAAACCTCAGTTTTCTATGTTGACATTGCTTAATATGATAGCCACACCAACAGATGACTAATACACCTATCCATGTCCATCAGCCACTTATTCATTTAACAAGTATTTAAACATATGTATCAGGTACCAGGCATATGCTAAGCACTGGAAAACAAAACAGATATCATGTATGTCCTCAAAGAGCTTACATGTAGCTATAGAGCAATTAAAACAGGGGTGGTCCAAATTGGGATGTGTGATAAGTGCAAAATATCCACCAGGTTTTGAAGACTTACTATGAAAAGGGGATATAAAATATCTCATTAATAATTTCTATATTGATGACGTGTAAAAGATAATATTGGATAAATAACACTTACCACTAAGAAGAAATTCACTTGCTTATTTTAACTTTTTCACTGTAGCTACTGGAACATTTAAAATTGCATGTGCGGCTCACATTCTATGCTTCTATTGAATGATGCTGGCCTATACAAAGAATGGGAGTTGTCGTGGAAGTTATGGAGATGGGGGACTAAAGACTCTTCCAAACCATCTAGTAGTGCTACACTGCAGGCCACTCCAGTGTTGCTAAAAGACCACTGAGAGGAGATTTTACAACATTCTCCCAAAGGGAAGGGTGTGGAGAAAAGTGCTTGGAGGAGAAGGGGCTGAAGCTGCCAGACCTGGAATAGGGCTTCAGGAGTTCCTTACCCTTACAGTAGTATAATTGGCACCTTGGGAGATTAACTGCAATGCCCCAGAGACAGGAACTATGGGGCCAAAATGTGACATAAATCTCCCCAATACGGGTTGGACGTTTAGAACTGCATGTGGCACACGCGCTATACAAGTATGGAAATATCATTATCATTTTTATTGTTTTGTGTCCAATTTTGAAATGGAAGCAACAGGGTCACTGGGTTTCAGAGGCCCATCTAGTTAGTCCACGGTTGTTGACATCTTAGCATCAGCCGGGGTAGTTTAGCGGGGCCTCCCCAAGCATTCCATATTGCATAAGACCCCTGGGACCTTTGACCAATCTTGTAGCTTAGGGAGACAGCCTCACTAATAACTAAGATTTAATTCCTTGCCAACTGGTAAGTGAAATCTTGGAGTTGGATATAATTTGATTTAGAAAAATAATGTGTCAGTTCTTGCTGTTGAGTATTATGTTGGAGTAAAATTCATGTCCCTTATTGTGGCCTTTGATTTTTGAGGCAAGAAAGAGACTTCAGCTCTTTTAAGGGATCTTAAAATAGACTAACAGTTTTTTATTAATAGCCAGTACTACTGGACATGAAGAAACTCTTCAATAGAAATATGCTTCTAATGTAATTGCCCATGTGTCTTCCTTATTCAAATATTATAAAAATGATTTTGGAACCTGTAATTTTTTGAGGTCCTTGAAGGCTTGTGGGTGAATTTTGAATATCTTGTTGCTCTTTAAACAGAGATTCTCCAGTTGCAGGCAGTTGTGAAAATCAGACCACCCTATTTGCAATATCCCATTGAATGAAAGATCCAAACTCTGCAATGACTTCAGTTTCCACAGTCCTGTTAAAATGAAAAAGTAAGTTAAAATCTAAACTGGTAAAATTTACTGCAGTACTGTTTGTAATGGTGAAAAATTGGAGACAACATTAAGAGTTCTCAATTGAGGTATTGTTAAACAACGTATGGTATATTAATACTATGAAATAATATGTGGTCTCAAAGGAGAATGAGACAGGTCAACATATAAACTGACTGAACTGGAAGAAAAAAGTTAAGTGCAGAATAGTATAGAGTATAAGTCCAATGTCCTTGGGAAAAAGAGCCATATGCAAACATATACATAGATTTTGAGTGAGCAGGAAAAGGCCTGGCAGGAGATAAACTAAACTACTAACAGTTAGAGTTAGGACTAGGATGGTTGAGGGAAGTGAAGAGGGATAAGAAAAGAAACATTGTTTTGAATGCTTTTGAATTATTTCTTTCAATGAGCATGTACTACTTTCAAAATAAGAGAATCAGTTAAAAATATAACTTTGATTGAAAGACGTGATAAATATTTATTTGACTGAACTATATATATAGTAAAACTAAATAATCTTGCTAAACAATAGAGGAAAAAATGTGTTTTGATGCTTTATCTACATGGATGAATTCTTCCAGTTTTAAGATTTTTCTTATTCTATTTTTTTTTTTCTGAGACAGAGTCTCGGTCTGTCACCCAGGCTGGAGTGCAGTGGTACAATCCCCACTCATTGCAACTTCCACCTCCCGGGTTCGAGTGATTCTCCTGCCTCAGCCTCCCGAGTGGCTGGGATTACAGGCGCCTGCTACCATGCCAGGCTAATTTCTTTTTTTGTATTTTTAGTAGAGACGGGGTTTCACCGTGTTGGTCAGGTTGGTCTCGAACTCCTGACCTCAAGTGATCCACCGCCTTGGCCTCCCAAAGTGCTGGGATTACAGGCATAAGCCGCCACACCCGGTTGTCTTATTCTATTTTGTAGCCATGTCCTTTCTTATAGCTACTTATTGTTGACATTATGATTATTTCCTAGGCATTCTTGTGTTTTCCAAAGGTAGTAAGTTATAGCTAGATTTTGTTTTCCAGGAAAATAATCAAATTGAATTTTCGTCTCTGCCTTTGTATTTCACTTGATTTCAGAGAGTAACCAGGAGGTCCATTTGGCACTGAAAATAAATAAAGGTTGAGAAGGAGGTGCCAGTCATAGCTGTCTCTCAAATTTCATTTCCCATATGGGTCTCAGAAGGAAGTGCCTGCATTTTTACATTTCCTTCTGCTCTGTTCTTGCATGTAGCCTGTGTCTTTAATCAACATAACAAGATCAGGTTGGTTCAATTACAGGCTTTTTTCCTTGCCTACTGTCTACAAGGTACTTATTGTAAGATTGATTATACAGGGAGATGACTTAATTGAAATGGCTGCACCATCAAGGTTGTCATATGTTCATTTAACTGTATACATGCTAAGCAAGAGATCATCAGGACGACGAATCAATCAAAACATTATGAGCAAGGCAGTCGGTGCTGAGGACAAGTATGGACAGCATAGAATCTTTACTCTTTAAAGAGTTTAATATGGTCCAATGATAAGACATAAACTCGAAGTAAAGTTACTAGTTATACAGAGTAGTTCATCACATGGACCATCCAACCATAAAATTAATTTTTATTTGTTCGTTTGCATGTCTATCAGATGATCAAGTCCCTTCAGGGCAGAATTCACATCTTTGAATTTTTGCAGTGTTTGGTAGAATATAGTATATACTCAGTAGGCCAGAGGCCACCATGTTTGGCCTGCATAGTGATTTAAAAATCATTGTACTGACATTAAAAATTCAATAAAAATTTGCATTTCTGGCTTCTCTTAAGAAAACTGGAAGTTCTAATTGGCACAAGATGACATTTGGCTGGAGCTGAATGAAGGCTGCCTGCTGTCGATGGGGGCGTGAGCTTATAGAAGACTATCATTTCTTTGTACTCATGTCTCTACCAAAAACAAGAAAACAGGCTGGGCGCAGTAGCCGATGCCTGTAATCCCAGCACTTTGGAAGCCGAAGCGGGTGAATCACTTGAGGTCAGGAGTTCAAGATCAGCCTGGGCAATGTGGTGAAACCCTGTCTCTACTAAAAATACAAAAATTAGCCAGTAAGGTGGTGCTTGAGCCTGGGAGGCAGAGGTTGCAGTGAGCCGAGATCCATGCCACTGTACTCCAGCTGGGGCAACAGAGTGAGACTCTGTCTCAAACAAACAAACAACAACAAAAAAACAGGAAAACAAAGGATAGGCCAAGAAGACTTTTTTTTTTGAATGAGAGAGAACTAAGGCTTATAGTCAGCTTATTCTGGTAAAAAATATTTCCATATTGGTTTGGAAATGACCATTGCCCAAGTCCCTGTGCACTGCCCTGCTGCACTTACTTCAGTCTATCTTCTCCCTTCCCTCAGTCCAGCAGCACCTGGCTCCAGCACTACAGCCAGGAGGCATCCAACTGTGGAGCCCAGGCTGAAGGCCAGTTGTTAAATATTTTGAATACAACCTCTGGAGAAAATGTTTCTTTGTGCATAGAAGCATATTCCTACATCTTTTAATATGGGTCTGTCAGAAAAAATGCAAAATAAGACACCAATATGAAAGAAGCTACAGCTTTCTTAACATTTTCATGATACTTGCCTGGCCTATATAAGGATGTGAACTCATGATTCCTAAAATATCTCAGTGCTTAATTGAATTGAGTAAGTGCCCTAGGAGCTAAGTGGAGGGAGTGATCATGCCTAGCTTTAAAGCGATTCCTCAGGGATCTAGAACTAGAAATACCATTTGACCCAGCCATCCCATTACTGGGTATATACCCAAAGGACTATAAATCATGCTGCTATAAAGACACATGCACATGTATGTTTATTGCAGCATTATTCACAATAGCAAAGACTTGGAACCAACCCAAATGTCCAACAATGATAGATTGGATTAAGAAAATGTGGCACATATACACCATGGAATACTATGCAGCCATAAAAAATGATGAGTTCATGTCCTTTGTAGGGACATGGATGAAATTGGAAATCATCATTCTCAGTAAACTATTGCAAGAACAAAAAACCAAACACCGCATATTCTCACTCATAGGTGGGAATTGAACACATGGATACAGGAAGGGGAACATCACACTCTGGGGACTGTTGTCGGTTGGGGGGAGGGGGGAGGGATAGCATTGGGAGATATACCTAATGCTAGATGACGAGTTAGTGGGTGCAGCGCACCAGCATGTCACATGTATACATATGTAACTAACCTGCACATTGTGCACATGTAACCTAAAACTTAAAGTATAATAATAATAATAATAAAAAGAAAAAAAACAAACAAAAACAAAAAAACAAAAAAAAGTGACAGAAGAAATTATTTTTAAGCTCCTAATTGTGTACTCTTTATGCTCTAAGCATTTCACAGACATCTCTTTTTAATCTTCAAAAAGCCTGAGGAGTTAACAACATTTTACAAATGAACAAAAACTAAGTTCAGGGAAGTTAAGAACTTGCCCAACAACACCATGGTAGGTGGAGCTGGAATCAAAACCTAGATCTCTTAATCATTACCCTTTAACCATGCCCATCTTTTATTAACTACAAACGAATAAAAACAACCCTCCCTCAAAACCACAAAAGGGTGGTCTGGGCCATGGTACATAATGAAATTGCCAGATGTATTGGGAGTTGCTTAGTTAATCTGCTTGTGTCACGGAGTACTGGAGTCAGCGCTGGAGACGAACTTAAGAGACTGAGGTTTATTCCACCTTTATCTGTGACTTTTTGTTTTGTTTTGTTTTGAGACAGGATCTTGCTCTGTCACCAGGCTGAAATGCAATGGCACAATCATAGCTCACTGTAACCTCGAACTCCTAGGCTCAAGCGATTCTCTCGCCTCAGCCTTCAGAGTAGCTTGGACTACAGGTGTGTGCCACTATGCCTGGCTATTTTTTTTTCTTTTAATTTTTTGTAGAGATAGGATCTCACCATGTTGCCCAGGCTGTTCTCAAATGTCTGGCCTCAAGCAATCCTCCCACCTTGGCCTCCCAAAGTGTTGGGATTACAGGTGTGAACCACTGCTCCCAGCCCTGTTTGTGACTTTTGATGTGAGCCAAAGAAAATCACTTAAGGCTTCCATGCTTGTTACATTCCTTAAAAATTGTTTCTCATAGATGGAATTGAGATATGTCTTTGATTACTATGATCTTCAAGCTTTTGGAGTCCAGTGGAAGCCAGGTCCATTAGTTTGGATGATTGTTCATCAAATATTCACTGTCTTGTGGGCAGAATACACTTCCCCATCCCACTGAGTTGAGTTTGGCCATGTAATTTGCTTTGGCCAAAGGAATGGCAGCAGAGGTGTTGTGAGCAAAGATCTGAAGCATGCTTACGTGGCAGGGCTTGCTTTCTTGGTTTCTGCTAGTGTCATTTAAATAACATGGCCTGGTGGCCTGCTGATCTGAATGAGGGCCTTGTGGAACAGACTGGGACCCCTGTGTAACTTTCAAGATAATAGGGACGAGCCCTTGAGGAATAACAACTAACTATATTAGAGTAGGGTTAGAGATCTTGACTGCCAATTTTTTTTTTTTAATTTATAGAATCAAAGTTGTTTAGTGAGATCTGGCAGGAGTTCTACTAGCCTCAGGTGACTGTGTGTGAATTATGCTGGATTAAGTTTTGTAAGTACTGACACTATCTTGTGAATGGGCTGCTGCTAGGATGAAGATGAGGACAGAAGCTGTTTGATAGGCTAGATGGCTTCCCAACTCTGGTCTGCAGAAAATCCAGGTCATGATACCTAGCTGGCCCTGACTGGTGGGATGAGATGCTCTGAGATCAAGTTTTCAGAAAAAGAGCTCCTGATTAAATAATCTGACCTAGGTAAATTCCAGAGATCTGCTGCAGACATTATTCTAATCTCCACACAACAAAGTAAATTCCAGTTGGATTATAAGTATAATATGCCTGAAAAATCTTCTCTGACAATTTTGCCATCCATGGAGTTAAGGCACATATAAATAAAAGATTGGTGTAGTTGCACACGGGGAAAGCTGTTTTTTTTTAAGATTAAAAAAAGAAATTATAAAGGAAAATATTAATACATTTGATTGCCAAAAATTTAAATTGAGTGTATGTCAGGAACACTGTAAAAAGAATAAAGATATGGATGAGAGCAGATTTCTTATCGGAAACAATGCAAATTCAAAATAATGGAGCAACATTTAAACAAACTGAAAATCTTTAAAAAGGTCAGCCTAGAATTCCTTATTGAGTAAAAATATATTTGAAAAACAAAGGCAAATAAAGACCTTTTCAATAAAGATTTGAAAGCATTCATCAGGAGTAGACCCAGAGTAGAAAAAATGTTCAAGGAAGTCCTTTAGAAGAAAAAATGAAACCAGATAGAAGTCTGGAGTAAGGAACAAAGAGCTCCAGAAATTTATGTAGGTTAAATATTTTTTCTTATATTTAAATCTCTTTAAAAGCAACATTGTGAAGCAAAGATAGTAAAAACATATTGTGGAAATTATATATAGGGGTAAAATGTAGGACAATACTTGCACAAAGGACAGAAGAGGGGAAAAAATGGGAGAACATCATTGTAAGGTTCTTATATTACAGGCAAGTAGTTTAATACCAAATAAAAATAGACTGTGATCTTAAGATATATATTGGAAATCCCAAAGCTAGAATTCTAGGATATCCACAGATTATTGGATATTCATAACGCACTTATAAATAACCCATGGGACAAAGAAAAATCAAAATAGGAATAATTTTGACTCAACTAAAAATGAAAACATCACATATCAAAATTTGTGGGATGTAGCTAAAGCCATTTTTAGAGGCAAATTACTAATTTATTATTAAGTTGCACTAAATGTCTATTAAAGAAGAAATGCCTCAAGTCATTGACTTCAGCTTCCCCTTTAAGAAACTTGCAAGAATGAATGAAATTGTAAGTAAGCAGAAGAAAGGAAATCATAAAGATCAGAGAAGAAATAAAGTAGGAAATGTAAAAATAATAGAGAAAATTCAATAAAACCAAAAGCTGGTTCTTTAACAATAAAATTGATTTAAAAAGATTTCTAGCCAGGCTGATCAGAAAAGAGAAGATATAAATTATCAGTATCAATAATAAGAGAGGTGGCATTACTACAGAGTCTATAGATACTAAAAGGATAATGAAACATTGTGAACAGCTTTATGCTAATAAACTACCAATACTCACTCAAAAAGCAATAGATAATGTGAATAACCCTGCATCTATTAATGAAAGTAAACTTGTAATTAAATACCTTCCCATGAAAAAACTCCTGTTCAGATAGCTTCACTGGGGAATTCTATGAAACATTTATGGAAGAAACAAAGCCAATTCTAAACAAACACTTTCAGAAGAAGGAAGAGGAATAAATATCTCCCAATTCATTTTATGAGGCCCACATTACTCTAATACCAAAACTAGACATCAACAATATAGCAAAAGAAAATAATAACCCAATATTCCTCATGAACATAGGTGTAAAATTTCTTAAAATTTTAGCAAATTGAATCCAAAATATATAAAAAAGATAATAAATCACGACAAAATGGAATTCATCCCACGAATGCAAAGTTGATTTAACATTAGAAAATCTACACAATTCTCCAAATTAACAGACTAAAAAAGAAACCCATATGATCATCTCAGTGGATCCAGAAAAGGTCTTGGGCAAACTGGGAATAGAGAGAATTTCATCAACCTGGCATAGAGCATTTATGAAAGATCTAGCAGCTTTATTTTTAATAGCCAAAAAGACAGTCTAAGTGTCCATCAACAGATAAATGAATCCACATGATGGAATTCTACACAGCAATGAAAAGGAATGAACCTTTCCCCACAGTTCACAAAATTTTTTCTTTTTGTCTTATTTTTTAAAAGAATGTCAACTTTTATTTGAGAGTACATGTGCAGGTTTGTTACACAGGTATATTGCCTGATGCTGAGGGTTTGCAGTACAAATGATCCCATCACCCAGGTAGTGAGCATAGTACCCAATAGGTAGTTTTTCAGCTTTAGTCTCCCTCCTCCCACACTCCTCCTCCTTCTAGTGGTCCCCAGTGTCTATTGTTCCCATCTTTACGTCTGTTTGAACCCAAGATTTAGTTCCCACTTATAAGCGAGAATATATTACTTTGCTTAGGATAATGGCCTGCAGCTACATCCATGTTGCTGCAAACGACATGATTTCATTCTTTTTTAGAGCTGTGTAGGAGACCATGATGTATATGTACCACATTTTCTCTATCCAATCCACTATTGATGGGCACCTAGGTTGATTCCATGTAATTGCTATTGTGATTGGTGCTGTGATGAACATATGAGTGCATGTGTCTTTTTTGTAGAATGATTTATTTTTCCTTTGCATGTACACCCACTAATGGGCTTGCTAGGTCGAATTGTAATTCTGTTTTAGTAGGAATGAACTTTTAATATACACAACGACATGGATAAGTCTCAAAATAATTACACTAAAAAAAGACGTTAGACCAAAAATAAAAGTACATATTGTATGATTCCTTTTATATAAAATTATAGAAATGCAAGTGAATCTATAATGAAACAGAAAGGAGATCAGCGGTTTCCTGGGTTGGGGAGAAGGGATGGGTGGAAAAGACAGATTACAAAGGGGATGAGGAAGCTTTTGTGGTGACAGACATTACACTTAGTAAATACTCCCTCTGTACTATGAACTTCTTAAGTGCTCTCCCAAGTGTGATAACCTGATAACATAAAACAATATTCAGGGATTATGGCTTTTAGTCCAAAGAGCAATAAGAATTGGAATAGAGTCTAGAATGGTCCTGGGTAAGATATTTGATTCATTAGGTCAGATCTTATTGTGGTCAAATTATGTAGGTGAGCCAAAGGCCCTGCCTTCTTAGTTGAGTATCTTATATACTTTTTGTTTTAATTATCTTGATAGTGGTGATGGTTTCATGAGTCAGTGTGGTTCAGAGAGTCAGAGGATAGATCAAAAAGTGCTCTGAAAAAGGAAGAGCAGAGGCTTCCAACATTATGCAGACCTATATAAATATGAACAGAGGCACCCAGACTGTTGGTGAATACTCTAAACATCTGAAGACAGAGAATGAGAATCCCCTTTAATTATCTATTGTGCCTGAAATCAAGGAAGTTACCGTTACAGCAAAGACCAGGGCAGGAAATATAGAATTAAAGACTCAGGACGATCAAGTGGCACTAAAGGGGAACTAATGCTTTTGAACACCTGCTGTGTGCCAGGCACTATGAGAGATGTTTTACATGTATCATCACTCTATGTGTTACAGTCTTGATGCACACTGTCTCTAAACCTTATACCTACCCTATACATATAATTATTCTCAGTTAAAGACAAGGACCAGGAAGCTTTTTTAGGTTAAGTGACTTGTTTAAGGTCAACAAACAAGTAAATAGTGTAATATAAGATGTGTAAAAGAATTACAAGTAAACAGGTTGAGAACGGTGGCTGATGCCTGTAATCCCAGCACTTTGGGAGGCTAAGGCAGGCGGATCACTTGAGGTCAGGAGTTCAAAACCAGCCTGGCCAATATGGTGAAACCCCATCTTTACTAAAAATACAAAAAAATTAGCTGGGTGTGGTGGCAGGCACCTGTAATCCCAGCTACATGGAAGGCTAAGGCAGGAGACTCTCTTGAACCTGAGAGGTGGAGGTTGTAGTGAGCTGAGATCATGCCACTGCACTCCAGTCTGGGTGACAAGAGTGAGACTCCGTCTAAAAAAAGAAAAAAAAAAAGGAGTAAATAAAAAGAATGGGACCCGAACATACCCAAGCATGTGGGGAGAGGGTGATTTTGATTTTGAATGCAGTTATTAGAGAATCCTCTTATTTAACTCCCCTCATAATATCAAGCTGAGACTTTCCAAGAGGAAGGTAAACTTCTGGAGATGAGAATAAAGACCAGGAAGTTCAGTTTACACCCCCTGGATGAAAACTTTTCCTTTACTTTCAATTTTAGATAATTAAGATTTTATTTTTTTAAGGGAACTGGTACAGACCTGGTTTGTTTAGCGTCTCTCAGGATGGAGCTGGGAAATTTAAGAAAATTCTTGCATGGTACTTGATTGCACTTCTCAATGGGAAAATGTGTTCTTTTAATATTTTTGCTTGGTGAGCCAATGTTCAGAGGGTAGTCAAATGAGTGAAAAGAGGCTGTATGGTGCATTCACGGCTGGGGCTTGGACATCAGGGGTACATTTTATACTTCAAGTGAGGAGAGTTGAATGCTGGGAGGAAAATATAGAGGTACTCTGTGGAAAGGGAATTATTTATTGAACTGCTTTCTAAAGATTACAAAGGCCACAGTAGGCAGGAATTTTATTAGCCTTTGCATTTAAGTGGCCAGAGGCAGTTTTATTATTTCCAAGAAATGACCTGTCTCTCAGAAAAAAAGGCCACAGAAAGGATACTCAGACATTACACTTAGTAAATACTCCCTCTGTACTATGAACTTCTTAAGTGCTCTCCCAAGTGTGATAACATGATAACATAAAACAATATTCAGGGATTATGGCTGTTAGTCCAAAGAGCAATAAGAATTGGAATAGAGTCTAGAATGGTCCTGGGTAAGATATTCGATTCATTAGGTCAGATCTTATTGTGGTCAAATTATGTAGGTGAGCCAAAGGCCTTGCCTTCTTAGTTTAGTGTCTTATATACTTTTTGTTTCTTTAGAACCTGAATTAGTTTTGAGTACATTGCTTATTGATAATTCCATAATCCAGTAGCAATCAGGATGAAATCTTTAATTTTCTATGAATAAAGGAACACAATATACTTTAGTTTTTTATAATACACTGTATTTTTTTAATTCCCCCAGTTTCAAATGTTAGGTATTATTTCATCTTATTTCTAACACATTTATCTCTTAGGTTCTAGAACTTAGTTGGTTAATGTGAGGCTGCTACATTTGGTCTATCAACCTAACTGGAATCCCAACAAGATGTTGTTCCTGCTGCATTTCCAGTTACTCTGTGAACACTCCAAAAATACTGCTTGATGAAGGTAGGACAGATTAACCAGAGACTGATCCCATTGTTTTCATGTTTTTAAACTAGTTTTTCAATTATGAATGCTGTATTCCAAAAATATGGGAGGAAGGTAGAAGCATCATTAAAATTAAATTCATGGCTGGCTTCTGTTTTATAAATTGCATTGGCCAGCACCTCTTTTGGGCATTTTCCCAACATGAAGCTTATTGGTGACACCACAACTGACTCTGAAGACAGGGTTAGTTCGTGTGATATCTCACCCTTACACAAATGGGCTTTCCTGAGTGAAAGCAACTTTTCATTGGTTCTAGAAACAGTCCCCATTTTAAAATATGTGGTACATAGTTACAAAGGTTGCTTGATTGTTGCTTTCTGAGATCTCTCTAATTTATTATTATTTTAGATGAATGCAAGTGCCTATATAGTCAGACACAAATAATTATCTGCTCATGAATTATAGTGGGCTACTACTTCAATAGTTGTTGAACATTTTAAAAAATAACTTGAGGCCGGGCACGGTGGCTCATGCCTCTAATCCCAGCACTTTGGGAGGGTGAGGCCTACGGATCACCTGAGATCAGGAGTTCGAGACCAGCCTGACCAACATGGAGGAGCCCCGTCTCTACTAAAAATACAAAATTAGCCGGGCTGGTGGCACATGCCTGTAAACCCAGCTACCTGGGAGGCTGAGGCAGAAGAATCGCTTGAACCTGGGAGGCGGAGGTTGCGGGGAGCCGAGATCGTGCCATTTTTCTCCAGCATGGGCAACAAGAGTTAAACTCTGTCTCAAAAAACAAAAAACAAAAAAAAACTTGAGATTTAGACAAAAATTAATTATTTGTTTCTAAATATACTGTTATTCTCAATTTATGCCAAGAGAATAATAAAAACTAGTATTTGCAAGGTAAATCTTCAGACAAGATTCTGAAGTAGTTTTCATATATTTATATTGTGACAGTTTATTATGCCAAATACCATGTTAAGTTAGGTCTTTGAGATACATTTTTTCATTTTATCCTTACAATGATCCAATGAGTAAATCTTATATTATCCAGATGTCACCTATAAATAGACTTAGAGTGAAGAATTGAAGAACAAAGAAATAGGCCAAAAATAGGGCATGCCCTAGGCAGTATCTCTCTCACCAGCAGTTCCCCTCAAAATGTGATTTCAAAGTCAGAGCAACTCAGCTATAGTCACAGAATCATAAAATAGGAAAAGCTGTTAGAGGAGACTCAACCTAGTGAAAACTAATATGATGATTATGGGAAAATAATTTAAATCACAAAATACTATGGATAAAAGGACTCTGAATTATATCCAATCAGATTCATGCCTTACACTGAACTTCCAACGTCTATCTCTTTTCATTCATCTCTCTATGTCTTCATTTGCTAGAATTTTAATAGAATTTCAGATACAGAATTTGCTCACTTCACTTCTTTTTTCCCCCTCCTCTTCAAGTTGAACATTTTTCTTGATGTTTTGGGAGGCAAAAGCTTAACTCAAAAAAAGAAGATGGATCTGTATCTGCATTTATAGGGATATTTGGTCTTTAAGTGGAACTGTATTAGTCCTAACCCCCAGTTAGCTCAGGGGAATTCATCTGCCTTAAGGAGAGAAACTCAGCACTTCCCTATTTACTCTTGTGGTGGGGTAATATTTTGACATGTTAATCTCTTACTTCCCTATATTTTCCTCTTGCTCTTTCTCTCCATTCACACAGAAAGTAGGCTCCACGTTCATTGTCCCAGGGAAGGCATATGGCAAGGCAGAAAGTAGCTGAGTCTACAAGTCTTTCTGGCTTTTGTTTTCCAAAACCCTAAACCTTTAGAAGAAAGTGATTTCCAGACAGAGGGTTTTGAAGAAAAAAAAAAAGGGAGAAGAAATTTTCTCCAAACTGAAGAGGCTGAAAAGAAATATTATCTGGGTAGCAGGGGTAAGGAACGCTCACCCCTCGATGCCTTGTTAGAGTATACGATTCTCAAGCTGGGTACAAATCCAGGCAAAGGCAGAGGAAAGCTGATGAAAGACTGATGTTAAGTATCCCTACAACTCCCCCTAATGGGGGCTCAGAATCGGAAATTGTTACTACAGACAACAGAAGGTTATATCTCTAGTACACTTGAGTTTGTGGATTGAGATCACATCTACCATACCAGTTAAAAAATTGTGTTATATTATATGGATATATGTAGCTATAATGACGTCCATCAAAAAACAAAACCTGGAAATAACCTAGTGCTTGATTAAACCAATTATGATATATGCATATATAAAAACCAACTATTTGAAATATTTGTGAGATTGCTTAATTATATAAAGATATTAAAATATTCTATGATATGAAAATACAAATTAGAAATATGGACAGTATGATCCAATTTTGAAAGAAAAAGGTACAAATAGGCATAAATAATAAACTTGAAGAACATATATAACATGAATGACTTTAATTTTTCCCTTTAAATTTTTCTTCAGTTGTTAAATGTTCTATAAGTAACAGGTATTCTTCTTGTAATAAAAACAATACAATAAAAATAAAATAAAATGCAATTCATTTACACTGAAAATATGACACACTACTTTTATGGAGAAGGTCAGGGAGATAAGACTCCCACCCTTCTCAAACAATTCTGCTGACATGGTGACTGTAATAATTCCTGTACCTGCTAGGCTATTATTGCCAAAATGATGCTTAAAACAAAGCTGGAGAAAGAGCATGAAAATAAAAACATGAAATGTCAGAACTGGATAATAAGGAAAACCAAATATGCACAATTTGGAATGGAGAAAGAGAACCATAACTTTATACATTTTTTTGAATAATGTCTTATATAAAGGAGGTGCTTAGCAAAGAGTGAACAAGCCTGAAAACAAACAAGGAAAGGAAATTAATTGTTTAGCACTCTGGAATATAAAAAGGGCAAAGGAAGTTTTGCTTTATGAACTTGATATATTTTCCAAAGAAAACATTGGTGTATCCGTTAAGGAACTCCAACATGTAGACTATTGAATGTCAGATGAGAATTTATGATAATTGGAGGCTACTTGGAGTACCCTGTTAGAAACTAGGATAAGGAATTCTGATTTTGACTTGATAATCAGAAGGTTTACATACCAATATATAATATTAGGATACTTCTGCTGTAAGTTTGGAGGACAACTGGATAGACTGAGGCAAAAATGTACTCAAAGAAGAAAAATATTATAATATGGCAACATTTAATTTGAATTGCATTACATATTAAATGTATTTGAACTAGTTATTGCTCAGTGCTTTTCTATATTAACAAATACATGATAATTAAAGTAGGTAACTTAGAATCACTCATTATTATTTAGCACTTAAATACTTCCTAGTGTCTCAATAACCGCACATAACATTAATGTCAGATATACTAATGGGAGACTAAATTTCATTAACTGTAAATTCCACACACTATAACTTCCAATGCCACTAAGAAACATTATTACATGTGCTCTGATCAAATTGCTTTACTTTCAGCTGTCCCTTGAACCTGAAAACAAATGTGGAATTCTTATGAATATGAAACAACTCCACGTAAGCATTGTTTCTCTGTCTAGTTAAAATTGTACTCACCCTTGGGAGTGTCACTGAGTTTATTTCTTTGAAGAATGAGCACCTTCAGCAATGGAAACCTGTTTCTGAAGCTGCTTCTGTGGGGTTTCACCCATGAGAACTTAGGACTGAGTAGATCCAATGAGAGGGAGTGGATGGCATTGTTGCTGAGGTTTAACACTTCCAAAGCATGTAAATATGCAAAAGAGCTTAAGGTTATTTTTGATATGAGATTGTTACTGAGGTCCAGATGTTTTATTTTCCACTCTTCTTTTTTCGTGTGAGACTGTAAGAGAACTCTAAAGAAACTGAAACTTATATCCACAGTGGCTGCTGTCTGTGATATGTCCACAGGTATATCACACTTTCTGGTAAAAGAACAATTTGTCAGAATATATTCATTCCATTGGCATTCAGAATTGAATAAAATGTTGCTTTTTCTTGATGCATTTGTCATTATTCCAGTAAAATAAAGACCTATAACTATGGTAATGACTCTGAAATAGAGGTTTTTCATAATGCCTGGAAAAAGGAAAATGAATTGACTTATTCACAATAATATATAAAAACTAACAGCAATAAGCAGCAAATTTAATTTTCAATTTAAGATTTCGGAAAGTGATCTTGTCTTGGTTGCCAATTTAAGCGAATGTTTGATTTCTTACTGGGGCATGAAAATGTAGCTACCAAAATGAAATAGCCATAGTATAAAATTACATTTACGTCACATTTTAAAGAAAGGACTCCACTGATTTTTCAGAAAATACATATTCACTTAGGCCTCACCTCTGCATCTGCTTTTCCAGTATTTTTCACTCCACAGTGTGCTTTGGGATGAATGAAACCTTACCAAGATTAAAGACTTCCCTGTTTCTTTGCAGGCCATTAATACAGAGCAAAGTCTATTATGCTTATCTACAACATAGTAATCAACCATGTGGTTTATTACATAAATGACAAGCAGTTACACTAAACCGTGACCGTCCATAACTCTATGAGTAAAAAGTTCAACTCACAAAAGAGGCTCTTACTTTTCATGACTAGAAGAAATACAAGTTTTGCTGTGTGGCTTGTGTGACTTTTCAAATCATTATGAAATCATTTAGATACATACAACATAATGTGTTATCAAATACATGTTCTGGCTCCGAGCCATGAAGATGTAATACGATACAGAAACATTGAGTATCTTTTGTACCAAACATTTTTGAGAAAAAATTGAAAGTTTTTAAAAAGAAGTGTGTACAAATTACAATGGCTGAATGTATCACAAAAATAAGTTTAAAAATGGGTAATTTTTGTGATTTGTTTTAAATTCCACTTAAAAGCCACTGTGTGTACAAATAATCACATTATTGAGTATATGAGTTTCCAAGAAATTGTCCCTTCCTTTCTGTTCTAATGGCACTCAGTTTAGTTTTCATCACTGCAGTCTGAAATACTAAAATGGCTTAACTGACTTTCTTGCCTCTGCCTCTTGACTTTCCTTGTGATCCATCCTAGATGACTCCAAAGGATTATTTTCCTACAATAACGTATTTCCTATATTATTCCTTCATTTGAAATCCTCAGAGGGCTCCTTATTGCCTATAGTCCAAATCCCTCAGGTTGGTATTCAAAGCCTGTGTTATCTAGGTAAACTTAATGACCTAGCTTGATAAGTTCATGTGGAGCCACTACAAGATGTGGCTTCTGCAAAGAATGATCTATGCATATCGCATACTGAAATTCACTTTCAGTTCATTCCCAGTTCCAAGTTCAATGCCTTTTCCTCTTAGCCACAGTCTTAAGATGGAGTTTTGCTCTTGTTGCCCAGGCTGGAGTGCAAGAGCGCCATGTCAGCTCTCCACAACCTCCGCCTCCCAGGTTCAAGCAATTCTCCTGCCTCAGCCTCCCAAGTAGCTGGGATTACAGGCATGTGCCACTACATCTCACTAATTTGTATTTTTAGTAGAGATGAGGTTTCTCCATGTTGGTCAGGCTGGTCTCGAACTCCTGACCTCAGGTGATCCGCCCACCTTGGCTTCCCAAAGTGCTGGGATTACAGGCGTGAGCCACCACACCCCGCCAGCCACAGTCTTGTGTATCCTTCCAGATTCATCTCACATCTATGGCCTGGTCATTTTTCCTGCTTTAGCCTCCATATTTGTCTTTATTCTTACAGAAATCTTTCAGTAAACACTGAAGGAATTGATACACATTAGTAACATTCAGCGTTGCTATTGTTTTGCTTTGTATCTGTTCTGAACTCCTAAAAAAAAGGAACATTATCTATCTATCTATCTATCTATCTATCTATCCAATGTTTTACATTTTTAATAGTCTGCAGTCTGTCACTGGGTTATGTTGTTTGTGTGTAAATGAATGCATGGAGTGAAGTGAATGAAATTTACAATGTAACTTTAAAACTTTTGTTTCATACAAGGTCAATCCTCCCATATTTTCAAGGGCATTTAAATTCAGGTACACATGGCCATGAACAGCAAAGGCAGCCTACAGCATGGAGGAGTGATTTATTTTTACAGTGTGCTTCTTATGCAATACTAGAAATTGAATTGATTTGCCCAGGAAGAAAGATATTTTTTCTATATTCAAAGCTGAGATCATTATATATACAATGGTGCACCAAGCTAATGTAACAAAATCAGCAACAAAAAAATATAGTCACCATTCACACGTACATTACTTTGTAGTGCTGAAGAGAAAGACATGGTTGAAAAATACTTTTTCTTAAGGGGACATGAATTAAAATTGCCCTGGTTCTTTTTAAGCTGAAGAGATTTATACATGTTAGGTTTGAGTTCAAAACAGCTAGATAAGGAATCTTATATCTTAAAGTGAAAGGTATTAATTTGTTTAAAAAAATCATACTATTCATAAATTTATATGTATTAGGTAAGGAACCACTGAGAACTCCAGAAAAAGTTGCTTAGGAAACTGGAAACAATTAGGCAAAATGTAAATTTCAAAATGGACATAGTCAAGCTGAAGTACAAGGAAGCAGTTAGAAATACTGGGTGTGTACATTTGTGTGTCAGCAAGTGAAAGATAGGAAGAAGGCAGCAGAAAAAAACAATTATAGAAAGGAAATGAAGAGTTCATTTATACATAAAAGAAAGGGTGGCAAAACTGAAGGAAAAAAGCAACAGAGGCTATTTCGGGTAAGGACAAGACCTGGAAAGTAATATTGCCTCTAAGACATACCTTCGTATCCTAAGTGGTTTTCAAATGGGTGGATATCTGGATCAAGCCAGGTAGGGATTTAAGATCTGAACCTTTGAGGCTCCACCCAACCTGCCATCAAGGCTGCCCAGTGGCCAGCCCTCACCCTTTCATCTCCGGCTTTGGCCTCCTGCCATGGTGACAGTGTGCACTTTCCCCTAGGACACCAGGGAAGCACCACTGGAGAGAGGCCTTCTGCAATGCACAGAGAGGAGGGCATTCAAAACTGGGAATGTACAACTTTCTAACTTTGAGTTCTAGGAGTCCAGAGAGATTACATAAATACTGACAGTGTCCCATTCTCAAGCCATAAATTCATCATGTTTGCATGACTAAGTAGAAAACAGTTAATATATAACCCTTAAAAAATTAACAGCAAACAATTTACAGAATTTTTATTGTAAACAGAAGCTCATTACTAGTTATTACAAACTGAATCAACTGAAACTCAAGTTAGCAATGTGAAACACATTTACAGGCTTATTTTTGTATACCATAATTGGTAATTTTTGCCCCCTCAATACTTTTAAGAAGACTGTTAAAATTTTCAGCATTTCAATGATCTCTTATTTGTCAGGTTTAGCACCATGACATTCTCATTCCCTTAAAAAAACACTCATTCAAATCTAGGTAGAACTTCCACCTTTCATCATCAAAATTATCACACAAAATTTATTTTGTTTTTTTTCACAATGCAAAAAGAAGACAAATAAGTATATTTTAAAATATTATCAGCAGTCCCTGTTTTGTGTTGTTTTACATTTTTCTGTCTGCCCATTATTAAGAAATCTTGCATTGATTTCATTTGCCCCCCTTGTCATTGCAACCCGCCTCTAGAATACTGTGGTAATTGAAACTAGCATGTACCTGCGCCCCCTCCCGGGGTCCTATCTTTGTCACCCACCTCCCCCACGGCTACTGCTTGTCATATCTGTGCTCAGTGCAGGGATGAGCATACAGCAGGAAGAGGCAAAGTGAGCATTTCATTTACAGAAAAATACTATCTGGTGGAGACAATGAGTTGCTGAAGATTTACTGTGGATAAAAATAAGCCGGCCAGGTGTGGTGGCTCACATCTGTAATCCCAGCACTTTGGGAGGCCAAGGCAGGCAGATCACGAGGTCAAGAGATTGAGACCATCCTGGCCAACATGGTGAAACCCCGTCTCTACTAAAAATACAAAAATTAGCCGGGAATTGTGGCACATGCCTGTAGTCCCAGGTACTCGGGAGGCTGAGGCAGGAGAATCGCTTGAACCTGGGAGGCAGAGGTTGCAGTGAGCCAAGAGCCGAGATTGTGTCACTGCACTCCAGCCTGGCGACAGAGCAAGACTCTGTCTCAAAAAAATAAATTAATTAATTAAAAATTTTAAAAGCCATAAGTAAAATGGAGAGTTTGCCCCGTTCTGCTTTCTAATAGATTTTCCAAGCTTACGTTTCAGGGAAAAAGCCAGGACTACCTGTAAAGTATCATAAAATGCTATGGCTGTTAACCTTCAGTTGTATAAAAACATCAAAATAGCCTCTCATCTCAAAAGCACTTCATGGAGATGTATCAAAAACACAAGTATTTCCCAAAAAAGAGTAAAAATAGATTATTTCCTGAACTACATTTAATAAATAATATTTTGTAATATAGTGTTTTCAGGTTTTTATAAAAATATTTACTTAAATGAACTTTTAAAATAAATCTAAATAGAGCAGACAAGTAATGAATATGCAATTTATGGACCATCTGAATAAAAATTTCGGCATTTTTTTCTGAATATAATTCAGACATTAAGTGATATTGAATATATTCAAATGAGTTCAAATATCACTGCAATAACACTCAAGTGGTTATAAATCTCATTCTTTTCATTTAAAAACAGCGCTCAGTGTTAGGTAGTAAGTCAATCCAATTTCAGTATAATTTAATGACTTCATAATCTCTAAGGTATTTTATTTTTCTACCAGAGAGAAATGTGACAATATTGAATACAAATTGTTTTTTGTATTGGTTTTCTTATATGCACAATTCAAAGTAACCCTGACAGAATGCTGTTACACTTGAATGCAGGGTTGGGCCCATGCCACAACTCTACTGCCTATTTTACAGCAAACTCCTTTGCGGGCCCTGTCCCTGATTCTGTGTGAGTCTTAATAATACCAGAGAGTTCTTTTCCAATCAAATATATTAAAAATCAACTGGCTTGAGGGTTATAAATAATTACAATGGGATAGTAATATTAGGAGCAGAGATAAATTATTATCCTTACCTAAAAATTATGTGTATTATTTCCTGCATTAGCACTCTTTAGTCCAGTGCTTCTGGACTTATTTTCGAGGCATGGTGTACTTACTAGGCCATGCCTGGCCCAAAGAACTTGTTTGGGTCTATGGCCTCCCCACTTTCCACTGTGTTGCCCCGAGTGCTGAGGGTATAAATATCTTGGCAACTCTGTTATGTATTGTTACTCCAGTGTGCCAAGGTCCATTGTTGGGAAACTGAGGTAACTCAGAAGTAGGTAAATTTGACCTCTCCATCGTATAATATTTTGGAATTGGCCCAACATAGCTTACAATTGGACAGTGATTGGTCCTTTCTGGGTCTGACATGAGATTTATTTTCTTTTTAACTAGAGTAAGCATATCTGTTTTGTTTGATTCTCATCTTCTTAGGTAAGTTTAAATTAACCTTTGTTCATCTTTCTAGAGTTTTAAATAATTAAAAAGTCAGTGCAGAGAGTGAAAACAACATGGCATTTGGAATCAAGTACATCCAGGTTTGAATCATGCCTGAATTCCAATCCCAACTCTGCTACTTACTATGTGATGTTGAGCAAGTTTCTTAACTTCTCTGATCTTCAGTTTCTTAATGGGTAAAACTTGGATAATACCACCTACTTGCAGGGTTGTGGTGAGAATTGGGGATATAAACATGCAATGCCTAGGACAATGCCTAGGATGTAGAAGATGCTCAATAAAGATAGTTATCATTATTATTTAGAAGTTAAAGCTGAGATGGTGTTTTAATTTCTACCACATTGTGAACAATTGATAGTTATCATTATTTCAAATAAACATTCTTTTACAAAATATTTTCTTCCCAGTGCAAAACTAAGGAACCATTGTTTCTATCTCACATATGTAAAGTTCTTTAATGACTTCACTTGCATGTGAGAATATGGCTCAGGCTTAATGCACTAGAAATCTGCATCTTTCCTTTTAGAAGCTAAAAGGCAGAGCATGAAACGCTGATGACGTACCTTTTTAAATAGCTTAAGTGGGTCTATCCCCATTAGAGTTACCAAAGTTTACTTACAGTGAGTCTAAACAGCTGCTTCAGCCCTTTAACCTTTAGAAAAGGGATAGTGGAATTTTAAAAACACGTCTTTAAACATGAATTTTGATTTTATTTGCTTCTCATAATTATTTTAGGGAACAGTAAATATGAAGATTAGTATAAATTAATAAAATGTATTAGAATTTAGGCTCTCTGAGAATATTTTAACTATGTAGACCATAAAACAGATACAGCAGTACTCTGCCATTAAAATAATTATGAGTTATCACAAACTCTGTAAAAACAATGATTTGCATGCATAAAAAAGTCAAGTCAAGATATAAACATGTTGGTGACCTCTGGGGTTCTTTTAATGAGTGTTTCCACAGGGGTTGTCTGAGATTTGGCAGCCCATGTTCTGGCTGGTTACTTGCACCTTGAAGAGCGTCCCATCAGCACACATGCAGAGCTTGTAGCGTACCCAGTCACCACTACCCAACTGGTCTCCACTGGAGGAACTGGGTAGGCGGGTGGTGCTGACCATCACAGATCCATTTAGGATGATACTGTTTTCCTATTAGGAGAATAGTAATATGATTTATTTACCTCCATGAGTGGGTACAGAACAAAGTCAGTAAACAAAACTTCCTGAAATATCAATGAGAAAAGCAAGCAGTAAGAAAGAGTAAAGTCACAAACAAAACAACAACAGCAACAATAAAAAACAAAATGTCAGGATTCAACGAGTGACTTCTTCACTTCATATATCCATAACATATGTAAATAAATCTGCAACATAATTTCTCTATTGTTAGTTAAAATTACATCAGAATTCCTAAGTGCATAATAAAATTGATGTTGATAAAGTTTCAGATCATTTTCATTTGTAAGTCCTAAGAGAACTATAACAAAGGTACTGATTGTTAAGTTTGTGATCATGAGTACAAAAAGACTTTTCCTGGCCAAGCGTGGTGGCTCATGCCTGTAATCCCAGCACTTTGGGAGGCCGAGGTGGGCAGATCACAAGTTCAGGAGATCGGGACCATCCTGGCCAACACGGTGAAACCTCGTCTCTACTAAAAATACAAAAACTTAGCGGGACATGGTGGTGGGCACCTGTAGTCCCAGCTACTTGGGAGGCTGAGGAAGGAGAATGGCATGAACCCGGGAGGCGGAGCTTGCAGTGAGCAGAGATCACACCACTGTACTCCAGCCTGGGTGACTGAGCGAGACACTGTCTCAAAAAAAAAAAAAAAAAGACTTTTCCTCCTAGAGGGAATTAATTTTAATTTCCAATGTTTTTGCAACACTGCAAATGAAGATTCAAACCATATAATTTGAAGACCAGGCACTCTAGTCTGGAGGTTCTTCACGCCCACTGTTCCAGAAACATTTTCTTATTGTAGTTCCTTAAAATCCTTCTTTTTAGGGACTCTTAGGACTCTCTTGCTTTCTCCCTTTCCTCCTTTCTTCTTTTCATTCACTCAACAAATAATTACTGAGTGCCTGCTGTATGCCAGACACTATTCTAGGTGCTGGGGAATACAGCAGTAAGTAAAACAGGCAAAGCCCAAGTTCTTATTGAGTTGATGTTTTAATGGGGTAGGGGGAGACAATAAAAAAAAAGAACAGTAAAACACATAAGACATCAGGTGGGATAAATGCTATGAGGAGAAATAAAGCAGGATAAGTAGAGAGTGAGCAGATGGGGACTGAGTTTTACACAGGGTGCTCAGGAAGGACCACCTGTGGTTTGATAAGGTCACATTCCAACAGAAACTAGAGGAAGTGAGGGAGGAAGCTGTCTAGGAAACTGGGGAAGGGTACTCCAAGCAGAGGTAACAGTGTCTGCAAAGGCCCCGAGGTGAAGATGTGCCTGGATTCCAGGGACAGCTATGAGGCCAGTGTGGAAGAAGCACAGAGGGTGAAGGGAACAACCAGTAGGAGATGAGTCAAAGAAATAACTGAGGATCAGACGTGTAGGCAGGGAATAGACTTTAGATTTTATTCCAAATTATATGGGAAGCATTTGGAGGATTCTGAATACAGAAATGACTTGATCTTTTTAAAATGGCCACTCTGGCTGTTGGGTAGAAAACAGACTATGGGAGTGAATACTTGGAAGTAAGAAGATCAGCCAGGAGGCTGTTCCAACCATCCAGGCAGGGAATGATGGCAGTTTACACCAGGGTGGTGATGGCCGAGGTGGTGAGAAACAGCAAGACTCTGTATCTTCTGAAGGTAGAGCCAGAAGGCTTTGCTATGGACTGATGGGTGTCATTTAATGGTACAGGAATACTGAAAGAAATGCATGCTTGTGGGGATGGAGAATCTAACTTTTCAGTTGTTAAATCTGAGATGCCTATCAGATATCAAAATGGATAATGTTAAGTACGCAGCTAGATATGTGACTCTTAGTTCAGAGGAGAGGTTTTAAAGCACAATTCCAAATTTGGGAGGCATCGGCTTACAGAGGGTATTTAAAGCAAAGAGAGAAAATTGGTTATAAATAATGGAGATGGTTAACTGATTATGCAGTGGTAGTATATGGAATAGACAGTAATTCTTAAGTGACTAGTTTTCCAATTTATTCCAATGCTGCCATCTTGTGGTCATTTAATTTTACTTCCTTTAAATTGTTTTTTGTTGTTGGTTATTTATTTATTTATTTTTTTTGAGACGGAGTTTTGCTCTGTCTCCCAGGCTGGAGTGCAGTGGCGCGATCTAGGTTCACTGCAATCTCTGCCTCCTGGTTTCAAGCGATTCTCCTGCCTCAGCCTCCCGGGTAGCTGGGATTACAGGCACCCGCCACCACGCCCAGGTAATTTTTGTATTTTTAGTAGAGACGGGGTTTCGCCATGTTGGCCAGGCTGGTCTCGAATTCCTGACCTCGGGATTCACCCGCCTTGGCTTCCTAAAGTGCTGAGATTACAGGCGTAAGTCATCGTGCCCGGCCTAAATTGCTTCTTAAACAGCTTTTTCAAAAAAGCAGTTTAATTGATAAAATTATTTCTAATGATTGGCTTATACACTTTAGAACTAACCACTGATATTAACGAAGTTATAAAGCTAATTATCTTTTCAATACTAGGTTATTTTCCTTTAACAGTAGAGAAACTGATATGTGTATATGTATATTTCAAACTATTTAAATATTTGTCATATTAACTACAAGGTAGAATGTGACAAGAAGTGGCAGGTAGAAAAAAATAAAAGATCTGGTAAGTTGCTAATGGTCTCTAAACAAATCTCTTGCTTCTGTGACTTTCTACTGCTGAGAACAGCAGTTGTACTGTGGCTATTCTTCAACAGTGTTCTTAGAAGAATGGCTTCTTACACCACAATATACATACAAATTAACTCAGTAGGCAACTGAGTTTCTGGCAAGAATTACATTTTATGTCCATCTTTATTATTTAGAGATGGGATTATGTGTTCTGGGGGAAAAACTGCTTATAAAAGTAAAACAACTACTTTTAAAAAGTATTTTTCCCAAGAACTATGAAATTGAAATTTTTTTTAATAAGGAAGAATGATAAGTCCCTACGTTTAAGTTCACTTTTGTCATGTAATACTTGGTAAGACAAATTTAATTCGCTTTAATTAAATAGCATATTGCAGGTACCCAAAGGCATTTTGAATAAGTATACTTTGACCAGAATTGTGAGACATTAAAAAGTTTTTGGACTTATGGCACATGAAATACCATACCTGTTAAAGTTCAGATTTAATCTGTTAAGCACAAAGAAAATTCACTTTCAACAGCCACGATAAAGACAAAAACCTCTTTCCTTTACAATTAATAATAGATTAAAAATACATTTTTAATAAAAATATCTAAATAAAATAATTTTATAAATTTGCTAATTGTTTTTTTTCACATCACTGGATATGAAACTCAGGGAGGGATGTGAAAAATCTTTAATTAAAAACAACAACTTCAAGGCATGAATATTTACTTTGATCTTTCAGAATTCTCTTTTAGGTTTTTTTTTTTTTGCCTTCTAAAACAATACAAGTGATCATTATACAAAAAAAAAAAAAAGAGAGAAAGAAACAGAAAATACAGGCTAGTAGAAATAAAAATAAAACAAATAATCTGTTATCTTGCTATCCACAGCTAAACATTGTTGACATTCTGGCACACCCTGCTAGGTTTTTATAAACATACATATGTTCTGAAAAATAAAAATAATGAATTTCACAAATTGTTTTGTAACTTTCTTTTACTTCACAACCCACTTTGAACATCTTTCCATGTCAAAAAATAGACAATTATATCATTTTCAATAATTGTATACTATTCCACATATGGATTTATGTACCCAAGAACCTAATACTTCTCTTAAGCTCTTAAAAGAATACTCACCGCCTTTAACTCCATATTACCACCCATGTGAAATTCAATGGTTTTGCCCATAATGAATACTCCTTCATTTCCACGCACAATAGCACGCCCATCAACTTTTATATTTAAATCACTGGTAGCATTGCTGGTAATCTGAAAATTTAAAAAACAAGTACTAAAAAAAAGAGTTTCTAAATTAATGTGAGAATTGTTATCAGAGATAGAGAAATAGAAGTTTCAGTCATGAGATATGAAAGTCAAATGTTTCTATTAATGTTTTAGAGATGTGGAAATTGAGATAAAGGTGACTTGATAATGATCACACAAGCTAGTTAATGACAAATCTAGAATTAATCCTTTCCGGTGTTCTAGAATATATTCTTTTATACTACTTTAAAACAGTATAACTCTCCTCCCACTTTATAACTCTAGAGAATAACTCTCTCCCCTTAGTAAAACAAAGCCAATAAATCATACCCTTTCAGTAGATGCCTTTTGAACATTCAAACTTTTCACTCCACTTGGCAAATGAAACTCATGAGTTTCATAGTCTGTGCTGAATAAGATATTTTGAGTCCTCGGGTCAAAAAACTGCATGCCGATGTCACTTGTAATAGAAGTTTTGTTGCTTTCTACACTGAGCTTTGTTGTCCCTTGCTGAAAAACAATCTTCAAAAAAAACAGTTTATTGTGAATATATTTTCAAAGAAGACTGCAAACAAAATTCCTGAACAATATATTTTAAAAGTTACAAAAATTACAGAAATTTAAAAACCCCAATAATAGACTAACTTCAAATACTTTTAACTCTGTCTGTCTGTTCTCCCTCCATCCACTTGGAAGAAGAGTTCTTTAGAATGAAGGTTTATACATTTATTTGCTCATTAGCTCTGCAAAAATGCATGAGTCATGGAGGAACATGGCCCAAGGCCTAAGATAGGCAGGGGTGGTGGTAAGAATACCTCCTTGAGGTTTTATTCAGTTGAAAACTATGTTTTCAACTCTTGGCATGGGATGCCACTGACTAGATTGGCATATTCTCTTCAAGAGCCCCCAAAACTACAGAGTATTCTCACCTGGGAAAGTGCTTTCTTAATGGCTTCCTCATATGGAGGAGAAAAGAGTAACCTATGTATTCTCATACTAATTACATCTGTCATAGAAAATGCTACCATTGAACAAAATCTCAAATATTAAGAAATCATCTAATTTTAACAGATTATAAAAGCAATAGTATTATTAAATATTAATATTTATGGATGTTTTAAACTGTATTCACTATATTCATACATTTATATATATATTATAAATATACTAATTTTTCTAAGGGAAAATATCTCTTTCCAATAATCAGCTAGGTTTTTGCAAAGTATTTTTCTCTAATGCCCCTCTCCTGTTCGCATTTCTTTCAGTTAATGTGGCAACTTACAGGCTGGTTGTTGCCAGTGATGATCAAATTTTCATTTCGCCTTCCTCCTACTGTGCTTTTATAAAGAGGATGGATCACTCCCATGTCAGATACTTGCTTAAATCTAAGCAGGCCACTTTCATGAAACTCCATACTATCACAGCCATTTGGTCCAATGCGAATCACGGCCCAAATAACAAGTGTTATCTGAAAAAGAACACAAGTCCACTGTTGGTAGGCCGCACACATTTAATGTAATTGGAAAACAAATAGAAAATATTATCACCAAAATGTTAAAGACCTCCTAAAATGTTTTATCAGTGAGGTAAATATGTCAATTAATTTTCCACTTATAAACAAAACGAATTTTATTTTTATTAAGGTATTACATGCAAATAGCTAAAAGTCAAAATGTGCTAAAGGTCTATAATTTAAAAAGAATAGTTTCTTATTTTTTCTACCCTCTCCACATCTCATTCCCAGGAACAATCACTTTCAACAAATTTAGCTATTTCATCTAGAATTTATCTCCTTATTTCTAAATATATGTATTTCTTCTAAACATATATTTCTAAAATATCTAACAAATATTTCTTCTAAATATGTTATTTCTTCATTTATCATAATTTAGGTTTTATTATTAATTTTCTATTTTAGATGAGAAATTTAGCTCATTTATATCTCTTTTCTTTTCCAGCTCCAATCTCAAGTTTTAATTAAATCCAAGGTCATTATTTTCAGTATTACAACCATATAAATATTGTTCATTACCAAACCAAATATGTCCTGTAATGGCAGTTTCTTTCCTGTACCTTGTCTCTCAGAGTTTAATACTTCATTTTCCTTAGTTTCTTTAAAAATCTAATTAATCTCAAATCCTCCAATATTTCTGTAAAATCTCTCAATACAATTTTCTGTAGGTCTGAGCCTCTCAGATAATATATTAGTTCTATTTTTCTCTCTCGGGAAATCTTTCTGGAACCTCTATCTTTCTGGTTTGGTCTGTGTGGGCTGGACTGGTCTGTATGGGCCCCCTGCACAGCTGTAATCATAAACTTTCCCTTACTTTCATGCTGAACTTCCTTTTGTCTTTCTCTTCTGATAGACACCCAGTTTCCTGTATCCTCATCTTTCTTTTGGTAGAGCACATCCTCCAGTGGCTTCTAAGCAATGTATGAGAAGTAAAATTTTTTGGAAAGTGTGCATGGCAAAAATATGTCTTTATAATGCTTCATATTTGATTGCTGGACTGGCTAAGTATACAATTCTAGATGGAAAATTATTTTCTTTCTGAATTTTGAAAGCCATTGCTTTATTGCCTTCCAGGTCCCAATGCTGCTTTTGGGAGGTCCTATTCCATTCTGATTTTGTATTCTTTATACATAACCTGCTTTTTTGCCCCCTCTGGAAGATATCAGGATCTTTTATTACTGGTTTTCTTAAATTTCATAATAATGGCCTTGTTGTGTCTTCTTATGCATTACGCTGGACCCAGTATGGTAGTTTTCAATCTGTTCTAGGAAATTTTCTTGATTTATGTATTTGATCATTTTCCCCCCAGTGTTTTCTGTGCTCTTTCTGAAACTCCTATTAACAGCATGTTAGAGCTCCTGAGTTGATTAATTTTGTTGAAATTTCTGGAAGAGTTTTTTTATCTTCTAATATCTTCTGTCTATCTATCTATCTACCTACCTATCTACCTACCTATCCAACTACCCACCCACCCATCTCTCTCTGTGTGTGTGTGCGCGTGCGCGCGCATCTATGAGTTCTTAATTGTTCCTTTTAATTTTTTTTTTTTTTGGTAGAGACAGGGTCTCACTTTATCAGGCATGAGCCACTGTGCCTGGCTTGCGCCTTTTAAATGGCATGTTATTCTTGTTTCATTGATGCAGTATATTCTTATTTCTCTGAAAATACTGAATTTAGGGGTTTTTTTTTTTTTTGGTAGTTTTTGTGGCATTTTCTCTATTCCATGAGTTTCTATTTTTTCCATGGTTTAGGAGTTTTCATCTCTATCATTTTTCAATTCTTGGCACTTTCCTCAAAAGTCTATTGATCCCTGGCTCAGTATTCATACTTAGTGATGAATTCATAGAAAATTATTTGAGGGGTAGGGCTTGTGACTGACAGGTGTCACAAGAGGGAAATTACATGGCTTTTTCACCGGGACTTGCCAAATGACAGTATCTTCAGATCTTTTTTCTATATGCATCAGGAATCCCAGAGAAGGCTCTTCTGTCTCTTGCCTGGCTGCCAGGGAGCTGGAGGTGGAGAATGAGGAAAAGAGAGCGTGGGAAAGGGAGTCTCAGGACCCAGACTTTCCTGTTTCAGTATGGAAACCCAACCCCTACCCTCCAGTATCCTCAGGCAGATAGAATCCTCTCTGGTCCAGTGTGTCCAGAGACACACTAGTTTTGTATGACATTAGGAGGGGTAGCTGTCTAACTGCTGGCTGGAAGGGAGAGGAGGCCTAGGGATCTCACTGCTTCTTATACAGATTTTCAAATGACTTCTCTGTTTTCAGTTCTTGCCTCACTTCTGCTTTTCAAGGTACTGGAACTTCTAATTCCCAAGGCTTTTTAGGGTTCTACAAGGTACCTCCACCAACATCCCCTCCCCAACAAGCAGATTCTCCTCTCTGATAAGTTATCTGCCATTGTTCCTCCTACTTTGTGTCTTCATTTATTATGATTTAGGATTTCAGTTGCTTCCCACTTTCTTCAAAGATATTTCTGTTTCGTGACATTGTTACTTTGGAACGAGCTTTTTAGAGAAGAAGATAAAAATGTCTTTATGCTGCCATCTTGACCAGAAGTCTCCGATAAAATACATTTATAAAATAAAATCCACTCAGATTTGTGCTCCTAGTAAAAATTTATACATCTAATATGAAATATATAGGAAGAGGTCTTTCTGATTTGAGTGAAGAATTAGACAGAAGTGCTTTGGACATACATAAATACAAAAAGACTGCCTTGCATGCATTAGAAGTAGAAAATAACACAAAAAGAATCACTTCAAAACTGCTGCAGCCTATGTTCATGATCAGTCTTAAGTATACCAATAATCATTCCTTCTGAAAATATCTGTACATGCACATGCCAGAGTTTCAAATTTAACCCCAGATAGTCACAACTTCAGATTAAAAGGATTTCTTCATTAAAAAAGCAAATATCTTTGGAAAAGGCATCCTATCAGGTCCTCGGTACTTTAGTGTGAATCAGCCTACCAGATTCTTGCATCCTTTGACAACGGGGACTTAGGACTATAAAATATAACCTTTTACTGCCATCAAAGGGTTTAAAATTTTAAAATCCAGCTGAGGAGGCAACATTAAATGTACGAAAAGTTAAATGAAAACAGAAAGGATTATATTTTTAAGGAGATGTGAAAGCAATAAAATCATCTTGGCAAAGTTCTCTTCTATTGAGTTGATCCTATCCTTATTAAAAGTCTCATGCTCTACCTATTGAGCTAGGTGGGAGCCTCATAATTCTATCCTTGCTAAAAATTAAGTCCATTAAAGGGATAAACCCATGCACATTTTTTTGTAAATGAAATTAATATATGAAAATATTAGCACACTAGTTTTTTTAATAAAGTATTCATTAAAATTCAGTAAGAGACAAGACATGTATAGAAAAGGAGAAAATAAAGTCTATGATTTCACTATAAAGCAGATAAAAAATTCCCCATGGCAATTAAAATGAGTATTCTTACAATATACTCACTATTAAATTGATGACAGCCAGGATAAACAAGAGGATAATCACACAGATGGCTAAATTGCCCTTTCTTCCTCTCAACCCTGTTTTGTGGAGACGATCTTCATCAATCGGAATGTATCCAGCTTTAAAGTTACTGTTGTGCTCTTTATTGACATTCCTTCTCTCAACAGCCTTCTCACGCATGGACTTCTTTACAGGACCATTGGAACTTTGCTAAAAATGAAATACAACATAATGGAACAGCTATACCCTCTCGTTTTGGTGCATTTATCTATTAGGTGCAAATTCATACCTATAGCAAGCTGAATTGGTTACTGACACATTTTCCATGAATAAACTGCAAGTCACATTGAGTTGCAGTTCCAAATAAGGGCATAACTGTGCTTAGAAGGAAAGTACAGAAGAAATTTCAAGGTCACTATCTGATATTTTTCCTCTCTGCTTTCCACAGTCCCGCTGTCAAAGTATACAGCTTGTTTCTGAGCAGAGTTGTCATACGTATCCTATAGTGAGTAACTGCTTTTATTAATAATTCATTAATTTTTTTACGTATACAACTGGCCCTCCATATCCGTGGGATCCATATCCATGGATTTAACCACTGTGGATCAAAAATATTTGAGGCCAGGCGCGGTGGCTCACGCCTGTAATCCCAGCACTTTGGGAGGCTGAGGCGGGTGGATCACGAGGTCAGGAGTTCAAGACCAGCCTGGCCAAGATGGTGAAACCCTGTCTCTACTAAAAAGACAAAAAAATTAGCTGGGCATGGTGGCACGCACCTGTAATCCCAGCTACTCCGGAGGCTGAGGCAGAGAATTGCTTAAACCTGGAGGGGCAGAGGTTGCAGTGAGCCAAGATCACTCCACTGCACTCCAGCCTGGGTGACAGAGCGAGACTCCGTCTCAAAAAAAAAAAAAAAAAAGTGAATGGTTGCATTCGTACAGAACATGTACGACTTTTTCCTTGTCATTCCCTGAACAATACAGTATAACAACTGTTTACATAGTGTTTACATTGTGTTCAGTGTTGTAAGTAATCTGCAGATGAATTTAAAGTATACAGGAGGATGTGCAGAGGTTACATGCAAAAACTGCACCACTTTATATAAGGGACTTGAGCATCAATGGGTTTGGCTATCCTTTGGGGGTCCTGAGACCAATCCCCCACAGATATTGAGGGACAACGGTATATATTTTCATTTATATGAAAATAAGACTGGAAAGGCTGACACAGTTTGTTACTTATAATTTCACTGACTAGAGCTCACATTACCCTAGATCAGTAGTTTTCAAATGCAGGGTGGGGAGTCCTGGGAGGGTTCCACAAACCCTTTGGGGGGCTGTATTTTTGAAATAACACTGAGATACTGTTTGCTGTTTTTACTCTCCTAGGCCCATGAATGTAAAGGCTACATGACCAACGTGATGGCATCATCACTCAACAGAATGTATGCTTGTATAGCCCTGTACTTTAAAAATTTCTCCATTTTAACTTCTCCTATAGTAAATATCAATGAATATAACCGACATAAACCAAAGCTCTTTGGAATCCTCCATTTTTTAAGAGTGTAAAGAGAACCTGAGACCAAAATGATTTGAGAACCTCTGACCTAGACTATGGTTGAATGACATTTTGGGTAATAATCTTGAATATCAAGAGCACAAAAGAAATGGGCAGAAATGGATACTGTCCTACTTATTTCTTAAAGCTCTGAGAAAATTCAGTTGTTGAATACGCATGTATTAAGCACTTTATGCTTAAACACTAATTCCATAGATAGGAATACAAAAGAACTATAGGAAAGGGTCCTTATCCTCTATGTATTAACAGATATGATTTGTGTACATGTTAACATAAAATATTTAACAATGCAATAAAGCACTCTGTATGTTCAGGTGCCAAAATCAATAGTCTAGGCAATACACACTGCAGAGTTCAAAGGGAGGAGAGACAGGATGACCTGGAGTTGTTAGGGAAATGGGGAGAAGTAGATGGGTCAGATATGGCAAGGCAGGGAAGAGGAAGTTGGAAAAGTAGGGCCAGGTTGTGAAGGTTCTTGGACAGCAGGGTACAAATTCTAGTCTTTATGTTCTATTTAATTGGGAGTCACTGGAGGTTTTTGAGCACAAATTCAGAGTGTTAAAGGTGTGGGCATTTGTAGGAGAGAGAAGAAAGAGGAGTACCAGTAAGTAGGCTGCTGGGGATGTTGTAGTAATGGAGGATTGAGGTAAGAGGACCTAAACTAAAGTGGGATGAAAAAGGAGAGATTAAGAACATACTTTAAGAGAAGACTTAACAGAATTTGTAGTCAGGTTCCAAAAAAGAACCTCAGGCTTCTGACAGCCCTAACAGATGGGCAACTTAAAAGTGTTAGCCAAAGTTTGAATATAGGTCCACATAAAAGAGAGAAAGGACAAAATTCATCCCTCCTGAGACGTAGTCTTTACTCTTCTCTGCCAAACCATGCACATTACTGTCTTCATCTTGATGCATTTAACATTTATTGAATAGTTACTATAAGCCAGGTGCTCCAAGCTACCAGGATGAACATAGTGTCCACCCTCAAGGAGCTTAATTACAGGCCAGTCAGGTAGACAGACAAGGTGACTAACAGTTCATACAGCATGACAAGTGCTGTAGTGGAGCAATGCATACAATACGTAAAGGGTACAGAAGAGGAATGCATCTCCACCTAGCAGGCAAGGGCATCAGGGAAAGTTTCTAAGAAAAGCTGAAGGTTGAGTTAACTCTTGAAGGATGGACAGGAGTTAACCAGGCAAAAGAGCTGAGAAGGTCATTCTAGGCAGAGGAAGAAGCATGGAGACTTTGAGAGGCAACCATCTCTGGGAGAACTAATTTTGGTCACTTTATGTGGATGGTGAGAAGGATAGGTGTAGGGATGAAGCAAGAAATACAATGAGAGATGTGCTCAGGGGCCAGTAAGCAACATAAATACCATGACAAGAACAATGGACTTTATCCTGAAGGCAAAGGGGAACTACTGAAGAGTTAAAATAGGTTTCCTATACAATCAGATTTGCATTGTAGTAAAATCACTCCAAAAAGAGATGAACTGGAACTGAAGAGCCTAGAGGTGAAGATATCAACAGCAGGTTTCTCTAAGAGTCCCAATGAGGTACTGACTGAGGTTTGACTTTGAAGCTGAAGTCTGGGGAAAGGTGTTAAGAGGTAGAACTGTCAGGATCTCGTGATTGTTTGGATATGAGTGTGGCACAAAGCGGTCGAAGATGATTCCCAAATAGGACTGGCTATATAATTTGTGGGGCCCAGGGGGAAAAGAAAATGTGGGGCTCACTGTTTAAATCTCAAGCCCAGGACAGCAGAACATTAAACCAAGTGCAGGTCCTTCTCAGCTCCCTTAAACTGGCCTTGGTCCTAAGTTTCTGGCTAGGTTAAACAAGTGAATGGATCGTTGTAGCCTTTTTAATAGTAAGTACGACAGAGTCCAGTTTTGAACATTTCTGAGTTTGAGATGCCTATGGAAAATTCAGTTAAGTTCAGGGCTGGAGATGTAATGCGTAAATTTGAAGCGGAGACTGACTAACGGATCAGACTGCCCCACTTATGTGTAAAGCAAAAATAGAACCAGATGGAAAAAGAATCATCTGAAACAGAAGCTGATAACTTAGGCGGGAAATGAGGAAAGCCAAGGCACAATTTAAATCCCAACTCCAAGAAGTTTTGTCTCCTTTCAGTTTCACTCATTCCTCTACGTTTTATTTTACTGATACAAATCTGCAGCCTGCCTATTGTCTTTAGCTGATTTTTTCTGCATGTATTTGGCTGTATGACTTTAAGCTCCTTGAAGAGAGATTTTATCTTCAGAATGAGCCCTCCAGTGACATATATCTAATAGGTCTCTAAAAAGTTAATTATCTAAGAAAATCGTTCCAAAGGTCAAAACTTGACTCATTTTTTTCAACAATGTTTTAGAATGAGACTTTTTAAAGAGAAACTACTATAATTGTTCAAAGGAAAAGTAAGTTAGGTAAGGGGGAAAGTTACTGAAAATTATTTGTATTATAATAAATCACCCTAGCGATTACGTGTATGTATATATTAACACACACACATATGCATGTACATGTATGCATACGTATAACTAGATTTTGGGGGGATGAGGAGCCTTTTAAACCATTCTAAGTTACAAGTTTACAATGCAGGTCAGGAAATCTTGGATAAATCATTTTTAAAAGTGAACAGGAGATAGTTTTAGACTGGTGACTAAATCTTCAAAAACCAAAGCGGGAGGGGAAATCTGGGATATCTGCATATTGGAGATGGCAGAAACAAAAAAAAAAAAGATGGCAAGCCGACACAGGGGCAACAGCTGACCCGTTTCTTGTAAGAGGAGCCTTCTCGCTGGGGCTGCGGTTATTTTTATCCAAATCTCTGCTGGCGCCTGAACGGGGTACGTCCCTGGCACGTCCCAGCGCAGGCTTCCAGGCTGGCTCGACCGCCTCCCAGGCTCTCAGGAAGGAGACCCCCTCCTCACCCCCTCCGAGGATCAGCCAGGCCGGGCCGAGGCCAAGGCCACCCCTGGCTCCTGGTCCCCAGCTTGTGCCAGCATCCTCGGCAGGGCACAGCTCCTCCCGCCCCGCCCCGCCCCGATCGGCCCCGCCGAACCCAGACCCTGCGGCCCGCACCCCCCGCACCCCCGGCCAGCGCTCCCGCGGGCCCAGCCGGCAGGACGCGGCCTCCCCCGCTCCTCCAGCCCACGGCCGCGGCGGTACTCACAGACCTGTTCTGCAGCCGCCGCCGCCGCCGCCGCCGCTGCCGCCATCTTCCCGCTCCCGCCGCCGCCTAGCTCGCCGCCCGACTGTGCCCGCCCCTCCGCGACCGCACCCTGCGCGCCTGCGCTTGCGCCCTGGCGGGGACTGGGGGCACCCGCTGCTCACACCCTCCCCTCCCCAGCCCGCATCCCTGACGACCCGCATCCCAGCCCTGCGGGCTCAGGCTCTGCGGCGGCCCTTGCACATAGGACCGTGGCCTGGGGCGCGTTGTATTGCACAGGGGCCAGAAGGTGCCTATGGGGATTCCGCTCCACCCCGGGCCGCCTGCAGATTCCTCAGAAAGGGCACCCTCAAAAACCAAGGACGCTTCTCCCCTTCCCCTTTGTTCCCCATCGCTGAAAGATCGGTGCCATCCGGAGCTGTGAGGCTCTCTTTGTTTCTCGGACCAAGGTCTCCTTGGCTAGGGTGGGAGGGGCCGATATCGAGACCACAAGTGGACGCGGACCGGCGTGGTGACTGCGTGGGCAGAAGTGAACAAGTGGTCACTTAGGTGGCTGGAGTCTTGAAGACTGAGAGTCAAGGAGGACGTTGAATCCTTCGGGCTGCTTGACTTCGGAGGCCTATGAAGTCTGATGTTTTTATCCTGCGATACTGGGGATGGATTTTTCATTTAGTGTTGGAGATAGTGTTACCATGTATATCCTCGGGAACCTAATTGAATGGACATTTACTGAACACCGGGAAGCCACTCAAATGTACGAGTTACTTGAGTAGACATTCATTGTTCCCTGTTGTAGATATAATCCAATAATTATTTTAGCTGAAAAAAAATGCAGTGAAGTCAGTAGCAACTGTTCCTCATGTAGCTGAATCACTTCTAATAAGCACCTTTGGGCCCTAGTACTGTCTAATTCAGTGGGAGTCAGTACCTAGCTGGTCATCAGTCTCTCTGCATTTCTTTTTTCCTAAATGCTGGAACCACTTGACTCATATCTCTAGACTCACTCCTCTCTAAGTCTGTGGGACAAACATGCATTTTAGGCAGGAAAATTCTAAGTTAAAGCCCAATGATGCAGGAGTCAGCAGTAAGGCTCTGTGTTAATATTCTGCCTGTGGTCTCATTGATCAATTTGCACAACTGGGCTTTTAACTGATTCTGAGTTCCTATCTTCTAGTCCTTAATTCCTAAGCTTTGCGTTTTTCTCTCTGCTGGGAAAGTTCTTCTTCCCTGGCACGCACACTCTTATTCATCCTTAAAGAATCTATTCAAACGTCATATTTTCTCTAAAGGCTTCAGAGGCTCCCACAGATCTGTTCCTTAACTCTGTGCCTAGCCTTTTCTAGCACTTCAGATTGCATTGTATTTTTATCTTGTCTACCTGCTGATTTCATTCAAAAGATGGTGTGTTCTATCTGGAAGGTAGGTGTCTTACTCATAGTTTAATCTCCAATGTCTAGCACAGTAATAAACTTAATAGATATCTTAGAAATCTGCCCAGTATCCCAATTTCTAAGCCCTGACTTGATTTTGCCAACCTCCCTCCCACTTAGGTGGTGAGATACGTGGTAGCCAATTTTCCTGAAACCAAATGCCCCTTTGGCTATTTGAATATCACCTCCTCTTGGATTCTTTCCTCATCGCTGATGTCCATCTCTGACAGGACATCCCACTATTCTTAATGCCAATTTCTATTCTCTTTTAAAGAGATCCAATTCACTCACATGACCACATTTTAACGTGGGTTATTTTCAAATGTACTATTGTCAGCTTTTTTTCCCCTGAAATAATGACATTTAAAGTCAACTCTGTGCCTGGCAATGCCTCTTTTACAAATGAAGAAATCAAGGCTTGTAGAGGTTAAATGGCTGACCATCTTTTCGACTCCTAAAGAGCCAGTATTGAATCTAGGTCCATCTGACTAGTCTTTGCTCTTTCTACCATACATCACAGCCTTTAATTTTGCTCTTTCTTTTGACTGTTGCATGATATTAGCATTTGGAAGCACAAAACACAGGTCCGCAGGGCTGGAGTATGAGTCAGATTATGAAGACACTTATACCTTTGTTCACTTTGCAGTGGTTTGAATAGTGCCCTGCAAAAAGGCATATCCAAGTCCTAACCTCCAGTATCTGTGAACGTGGTGTTACTTTGAAACAGAGTCTTTGCAGATTGTTATAGAATGAATGTTTGTGTCTCCCCTGAATATTTCACATGTGGAAATCTTAGCCCCCAGCGTGATGATATTAGGAGGTAGGGCCTTTAGAAGCTGACTTAGTCCATTTTGTGCTTCTATAACAGACCATCTGAGAGTGAAGAATTTATAAAGCACAAAAAATTATTTTCTCACAGTTCTGGAGGCTGAGAAGTCCAAGCAGGTTCAGTTGTCTGATGAGGGTCTGGTCTCTGTTTCCAGGATGTTACCTTGAACACCCTGTCATCCTGAGGGGAGGAATGCCAAGCCCCTATGACCTGAACAGCTCTCAAAAGGCAACACCACCCAATGCTATTGCATTGGAGATTAAATTTCCGAACATGAATTTTTGGGGACACATTCACATCATAGAAGGAAGTGATAGGTGATTAGCTATCACTGTTCATGATTAGTTCTCATGAATAGGATTAGTGCCTTTATAAAATAGATCCAAGAGAATTGGTTTGTTCCTTCCACCATGTGAGGACACAGTGACATCTATGAATCAGGAAACAGGCCTTCACCAGACACTAAATCTCTAAGCATGTTGATCTTGGACGTCCCAACCTCCAAAACTGTAAGAAATAAAGCTCTGTTGTTTATAAGCCACCTAGTCCATATTCTGTTACAGCAGCCCAAATGAACTAAGACAGATGTTTTTAAGGATCTTGAGATCACTCTGAATTTAGGATGAGCCCTTATCCTTATAAGAGGACAGGATGGCAACATACACTAAGATGATATGAACATAGAAGCAGAGATTGGAGTGATCACTCTACTAGGCAAGGAATACCAATAATTGCCAACCACTACCAGAAGCTAAGAAAGAGGGATGGAGCAGATATACGCTTAGAGCCTCCAGAAGGCTCTGATTTCTTACTTCTAACCTCCGGAACTGTAAGACAACAAATTTCTGTTGTTTAAAGCCACCAAGTTTGTGTGTTATAAATACACACTTCAAGTTCAACACATGAAAAATTTGAACTCGAAACCTTTCTTCCCAATCTGGTCCTCCTGTGTTCCCTTAGTGAATGATATCACCATCTAGTCAGACACCTCAAAGTAGTTCTATACTATTTCTGGAATGATCTTTCTAAAATACAAATCTGATCATGTCACTCCTCACCCTCAAGCTTACCATACTCCAATACCTTTCATGATAAAATGTAAGCTCCTTATATTTGGTCCTTCACCAAATTTTGGCCCTTCACCAAAAGGTTAGAAACTTTTGGTCCTTCTGCCCCTTTTTAGCCTTGTTTCCTGCCTGTCCCACACACACCTCCAACGTGACTACAGAGGAGTCAGGGAATCAGAGACAAAGTAATCTATCCCTTTATCCCTGTGCAATATTTGCAGCCCCCATCTGCTTGCCCGAACTCATCAAGTTCTTAATGGCTCTGTTCCTTTGCATATGTGGCTCTTTCTCCTTTTAATCTAGCTGTTCTCTACTTGTCCACTAAAACTCAGATCAAGGGATATCTTTTCTGAAAAGCCTTTCTTAAACCTTCTCCCAATCATACATTTCTGATTTGTGTGGACCTCTCTGTGATCCCCAAGCATGCTGCTATTGTCACATCACACTATACTGAAATTTATTTATTTGTCCATCTGTTTTAGTTATCTGTGAATTCATGCCTCTCCAGATTCTTCCCATTTTTCAGAACCAACCTCAGTCCTACCTCCTCCTGACAATCACAGCCAGTCCTTATTGCTCTTTCCTTTTAACTATTATTGCACTAATTTGCTGTAACACCCATTTGATACTTAGTGCAGTATCTTGTTACTTTACTTTTCATGCATATACAGTTTGCTTCTGATTAGACTGAGTTCCTTACAAAGCAGAGGTAATGTGTTATTATTTTCCATGTTGCTCTAAGTCCTGAACACATTAAGAACCAAGTATATAATACATACTTAATAGCTCTGATGAATATTAAATTAATTTTTTCTATTGGGTAAAAAATATTACTAGCATCTAAGTATCTCTGACATCGGTATCTAATGCTCACCATACCATACCCCAGAGAAGGCCACTAGACTAACCCTCATCTCTGTGTCTTCTAAGTGCTCTTTCAAGGGTCCAGTTCTGCCCCTTCCACACTTAACCTCTGTGACCTCCAATGTGATATAAAAGAGACCCAATCATACAGTTTTTCTATTTACAGCCCTTTGCTGCCTCCCCACTGCCTATGAAATAAAGATCAATTCCTTTAGCCTGATATATAAGACCCATCATAGTTGAAACCAGGACTATCTTTGCAGTCTTGTCTCTGATTCCCTGACTACTCTGTAGTCACATTGGACTACTATTTGTCATTTTCTGCCCCTCCATTCAATTTCATGCCTCTTTGCTATGATTCTTCCTGTTTCAAGTTGCTCTTCTCTTCCTGGTGAACGTCTCTCCATCCTTCCAAAACAGGCTCTAAATATCACCTTTCTATGACCTTCCCTGATCCTTTTTCAGAAGATGGGAAAGGAGGCAAAGGAGGAGTCGTTGTTTCCGCAGAACGTTTATCTACTCTAACTGATAACATTGAAGTATGGTTGCTTTTCTCTTTCTTGAATAGATTATGAGATTCTAGGGAAGAGAGACTGAGCTTAATTCTGCCCATGCTTAAGGCAGATGGTTGTGTCACACTAGAAATCCAGTAAATGTTTATTAAAAGTGCTGAAAAGGATCTATTTCAACATCACTCATCCTAGGGACTATCTCGTGCTATCCCATATCCCTCTCCTGATGTGCTTAAGGACATCTTGCAAGGTAGACCATATCCACTGTGTCTCTGCAATAGCTTGATATGTCCTGAGCTTACTCCTCCTCTGGGGATTTTCACAGAACCATGACCTTGCCATTGCATTTAGCTAGCAGAGCTGAAAAGATGGAGGGTGAGGACGCCTTCTTTTCTGAAAAACCTATGATGGAAACCTGGGTTGCGATAGGAAAAATATTTTGCAGCTCTCCAAAATCACACTACATCTACCTTGGGTTTTTTCTCCTTCTAATCTGTATTTGTTGCAAATGTTCTATAGTTTATTTAGGTGCTAAGGTGATACACTTGTGATATATTTAAAATTTCCTCTTGTTTTTATAGTTTAATCAATAGTGTACATGAAATAATGTACAAAAAAATTCTGAACTGCTGCTCTGAGCGGTTAGTGCTCCTTGGTATGACACAGGAAACAGCATTCTTCCTTCTGTCAGTGGGGGAACCTGCCTCCCACTCAGTTCCCAATAAATTCATTTGTTCTCCAATGGGTGTTTTTTAGAAAATATTTTCCTTTCCCTTAATGTGGCAGAGAAAAGGACAAAACGGAACTCCTGAAAGGAGAATACAGAACACTCAGGTTAAAAAACACTTAAGTGGACAAAGAAGTGTTTTGCTACCTACAAGAACAAAGTGCCTCTGAGCACAAAGGGCCTAAGCAATACCTTGGATAAACATTGCATTTAAAGGCAACTTTATGCAAGTGGGTCAGCAAAGACTAAAAGATTTTCTTCAAATAGTAATTCAGGCCCTGATCCAAAGACACAAGATCCAAACACAGACAGCAGAAGGACAAGAATACCGTGGCTCAGCCAGGAAAGGATGAGGAGTGCTTAAAAGAGCATCCAAGCCAAACACAGGTTGTTCTTATCAGCCCCCTGGCTAAGGGTTAGCAACTGTCCTTAGTGAAGAAGACTTGAAATTAAGATGAAAATCCTACTGCGTAGTATAATCCCCTGTAATTTATTGCATATATTTATGTTTGGTGTAGTGTGAACTAAATATACATAGCTCTCACTTCAGCTCTCACTTCAGGCAGTGGATTCAGCTCATCTTTTGTTGGCTTCTTAAAATACCCAATTAAATATCTTTCGAGCTGACTGATGTAGGTAAAAATCCAGGGTAGACAAAATTAAAATCTATTCCAAGGCCGGGCACAGTGGCTCACGCCTGTAATCCCAGCACTTTGGGAGGACGAGGCGGGCATATCACCTGAGGTCATGAGTTTGAAACCAGCCTGACCAACATGGAGAAACCCCGTTTCTACTAAAAATATAAAATTAGCCGGGCGTAGTGGTGCATGCCTGTAATCTCAGCTACTCGGGAGGCTGAGGCAGGAGAATTGCTTGAACTCGAGAGATGGAGGTTGAGGTGAGCCAAGATGATGCCATTGCACCCCAGCCTGGGTGACGAGAGTGAAACCCCATCTCAAAAACAAACAAAAACCCTATTCCATCTACGTACTTGACACATTATCCTTTCTAGAACAAATCACTCCTGGCTAGGTAGTAGAATTATGACACCGTAAGAACCACGAATTGGCTGTTAAAATTGCCTTCTATCTCAGTGGATTATGACATCAGATACAAAGCAGCCAATCACATCCTTTCCTTTCCAATCTGTTTCCTTTTCCTTCCTCCCTTCCTCCTCCTGGCCCCCAACTTGTTTCTTCTTTCTTATGTGCCAGTTGCTGTGCTGAGGATATGAAGCTAAATAAGCCTCTCTCCTTTTCTTCATGAAGCTCAAAAGCTTAGATAGGAAGCAAATAAATATAATATAGCATGATAATTGCAAGAATATTAACGTGTCCAAAAGTTAAAGAGAGAAAGCATAAAGAAGAAAGTGATGAGCTCTGAGGGGTTGAGGTAACTAGGAAAAGTTTATCAGTTTAAGCTGGGTTTAAATTTGTTAAAAGTGCAACTATAGAGAACTTCCTTGACTGGAGGTTAGAAATAGTAGTTATTCTAGCAAGCTGGCAGAATAAATTTTACTAAAAAAGGGAGCCCAACTTTTGGTGATTAGCTAATGCGCCCAAAATCAGTGCTTGACCTAAAGTGAACTATGAACCAAAAATTGAAACAAAGATCAAGATTTGCTCAATCTTGAACCTAATCAGTGTGGTAAAACAGTATTAAAGACTGTCAGAACTGCAGGGGATCTGGGAGCTCATCTATTCCATATTACTCATTTTATAGATGAAAAAAATGTCTCCGAGTGATTAGAGATTTATATGAAGTCATAAGAATTCACTAATTGGCAGAGTGTGAGATAAAGCAACAGTGTTCATGTTTTGAGTTTGCTGTTCTTTCAACTTCTCCCAAAATTGCTTAATTGGTAATGTCCTAAAATAATCAAATTAGGACAAAATTTGAGCATCAGAATATTCCCCAAAGAGAATCATTACTTATCTGGTATTTTCTGTCATATGTGAAAAAAACGAGGCTTATCAACTTTTATTTATTTATTTATTTGAGACAGAGTCTCCTCACTCTGTCACCCAAGACAAGAGTGCAGTGGCGCCATCTTGGCTTACTGCAACCTCCGCCTCTTGGGTTCAAGTGATTCTCATGCCTCAGCCTCCCGAGTAGCTGGGACTACAGATGTGCACCACCTAATTTTTACATTTTTAGTAGAGACAGGGTTTTGCCATGTTGGCCAGGCTGGTTTCAAACTCCTGGCCTCAAGTAATATGCCTGTCTTGCCCTCTCAAAGTGCTGAGATTATAGGCGTGAGCCACCACTCCCGGCCAAGACTTATCAACTTTTAAAATACAATCTCAGCCATATTGACTACATGCTTATAATTTAAAACACATGGACTCTTTAATTAGCAATATAAGCTATTTGCACTCCAGGCTTTTGCTCTCTGTTAAATTGATTGCTATTTAGCACCCATCAAAAGCTCTGCAGAGGGGACCATCATTAACGGCATTTACAAAGACATCCACTTATTCCAACAGGTATGCAAGTTCTAAGCTTGTATCAAATAACATCACCTGAGAACTAAAAATGGAGTGTCAATTACTTGGCCTGCTCTTTGATGAGCTGTTCTAGCGTTACTCCTTCAGCATTGATCAAAGGTGGTTTCACAAAACAATAATATCAAGATTTTTTCTACATAATTTTTAAAAAGATTTATTAAGAGATCTTTCATCTAGGTTGTCCAATACTCTTTGGAAATGAGCAAACACATTTTAGATTGGTACCAGTAAAATGTGTTTTCATTGAAAGAGCTAGTATGTGTACTTTAAACATCAATCATTATCATAAAACTCATTTTCCTTTCTGCTTTGGCTTCCACTAAGCCCAGAAAAAAATATAAAATGATGCTCTTAGTACATGGGCATACATTTTGGGCATATTTGCTTTTTCCTTTAAAAAATATTACTAATCTGACAGTATTTTCAAGTGTCTTACTATAAGCCATCTCAGATCCTTTTTTGGAAGTACTAGGGTAGGGAGGGTAAATAATGAATAAACATGTGAAACATTTCCTTTATTTTGATCATCAGGAGGAAGACCAACGCTTCTTATCATAAACACAAGTTCCTGCTATACACAACACATCCTTGAATTCTAGGGAAGCCAAGATGTACATGAAATGACTGCAGGTCTTAAAGGTCTTGAACCTAATTGTGGCACTGGGGCATATGTAGAGATAAATATCACGTAGCATATGCTAAGGTGATTTCGAAGATCTATTCTATCTTAAGATACTGTAAGTCTAATTATTAAATGAGCAATACAGACATTTAGTCAAAGTGTGTTCTGTTTTGAGGGAGCTGCTTAAATATTGGTATTTTAGCCAATATTTTTCTTTCTGAGGGTTGTAAAATTTGGGGGTAACTGTATTAGTCCATTTTCATGCTGCTGATAAAGACATACCCAAGACTAAGCAATTTAAAAAAGAAAGAGGTTAAATTGACTTACAGTTCCACATGGCTGGGGATGCCTCACAATCCTGGCAGAAGGCAAGGAGGAGCAAGTCACATCTTACATGAATGGCAGCAGGCAGAGATAGCTTGTGCAGGAAAACTCTCCTTTTTTAAAAACCACCAGATCTTGGGAGACTTATTCACTATCAGGAGAACAGCATAGGAAAGACCTGCCTCCATGGTTCAGTTACCTCCCACTGGGTCCCTCCCACAACCTGTGGAAATTCAAGATGAGATTTGGGTAGCAACACAGCCAAACCATATCATTCTGCCCCCCGACCCCTCCCAAATCTCATGTTCTCACATTTCAAAAGCAATCATGCCTTCCCAACAGTTCCCCAAAGTCTTAACTCATTTCAGCATTAACTCAAAAGTCCACAGTCCAAAGTCCAAAGTCCAAAATCTCATCCTAGAGAAGGCAAGTCCCTTCCACCTATGAGCCTTTAAAATCAAAAGCAAGTTACACGTTGTGCACATGTACCCTAGAACTTAAAGTATAATAAAAAAATAAAAAATCAAATCAAATTAAAAGCAAGTTAGTTACTTCCTAGATACAATGGGGGTACAGGCATTGGGTAAATACAGCCATTCCAAATGGGAGAAATTGGCCAAAACAAACGGGCTACAGGCCCCATGCAAGTCTGAAATCCAGTGGGATAGTCAAATTTTTTTATTTTTATTTATTTATTTATTTATTATTATTATTTTTTTTTTTGGTGACAGAGTCTTGCTCTGTCACCCAGGCTGGAATGCAGTGGTGTGATCTCAGCTCACTGCAACGTCCATCTCCCAGGTTCAAGTGATTCTCCTGCCTCAGCCTCCTGAGTAGCTGGGATTACAGGCACCCGCCACCACGCTCAAGTAGAGACAGGGTTTTGCCATCTTGGCCAGGCTGGTTTCAAACTCCTGACCTCAGGTGACCCACCCACCTCGGCCTCCCAAAGTGCTGGGATTACAGGTGTGTGTTACCGCATCTGGCCAGTCAAATCTTAAAGCTCCAAAATGATCTCCTTTGAGCCCATGTCTCACATCCAGGTCATGCTGATGCAAGAGGTGGGTTCCCATGGTCTTGGGCAGCTCTGCCCCTGTGGCTTTGCAGGGTACAGCCTCCCTCTGGGCTGCCTTTACAGGCCAGTGTTGAGTGTCTGTGGCTTTTGCAGGCACACAGTACAAGGTTTCTGTGGATATACCATTCTAGGGTCTGGAGGACAGAGGCTTCTCACAGCTCCACTAGGCAGCACCCCAGTAGGGACTCTTTGTGGGGGTTCACACCCCACATTAACCTTCTGCACTGCCCTAGCAGAGGTTCTCCATGAGGGCCCCACCCCTGCAGCAAACTTTTGCCTGGGCATCTAGGTGTTTCCATACATCTTCTGAAATCTAGGCAGAGGTTCCCAAACCTCACCTCTTGACTTCTGTGTACTTGCAGGCTCAATACCACATGAAAGCTCCCAAGGCTTGAGGCTTGTACTCTCTGAAGCCATGGCCAGAGCTCTACATTGGCCCCTTTCAGCCATGGCTGGAGTGGCTGGGACGCAGGGCATCAAGTCCCTAGGCTGCCCTGGAGACATGCCCTGGAGATATTTTCACCATTGTCTTGGGGATTAACATTTGGCTCCTTGTTACTTATGCAAATTTCTGTAGCCCGCTTGAATTTCTCCTCTGAAAATGGGATTTTCTTTTCTATTGCGTTGTCAGGCTGCAACTTTTCTGAACTTTTATGCTCTGCTTCCCTTTCAAAATGGAATGCCTTTAACAGCACCCAAATCACCTCTTGAATGCTTTGCTACTTAGAAATTTCTTCTGCCAGATAACCTAAATCATCTCTCTCAAGTTTAAAGTTCCACAAATCTCTAGGTCAGGGGCAAAATGCTGCCAGTCTCTTTGCTAAAACATAAAAAGAGTCACCTTTGCTCCAGTTCCCAACAAATTCCTCATTTCCATCCACCTCAGCCTGGATTTCATTGTCTATATCATTATCAGCATTTTGGTCAAAGCCATTTGACAAGACTCTAGGGAGTTCGAAACTTTCCTACATTTTCCTGTCTTCTTCAGAGTCCTCCAAACTGTTCCAACCTCTGCCTGTTACTCAGTTCCAAAAAGTTACTCAGTTCCTAAAGTGCTTCCACATTTTTGGATATATTTTCAGTGGCGCCGCAATCCCCATAAGAATTTACTGTATTAGTTGGTTTACAAGCTGCTGAGACGGGGCAATTTACAAAAGAAAGAGGTTGAATGGACTTACAGTTCCACATGGCTAGGGAGGCCTCACAATCATGGTGGGAGGCAAGGACGAGCAAGTAACATCTTATATGGGCAGCAGCGAGCTTGTGCAGGGAAAATTCCCTTTTTCAAAACCACCAGATCTTGTGAGACTTACTCACTATCACGAGAATAGTACAGGAAAGACCTGACTCCATGATTCAATTACCTCTCACTGGACCCCTCCCACAACATGTGGAATCCAAGATGAGATTTTGGCAAGGACTCAGCCAAACCATGTTAGTAACTGTTTGGGGTAACTTTTTTCTGAATAAGTTTTCATACAAACAATTCATGTTCATGGTAGAAACTTGAAAAAATCAGAAAAATAAAAAAGAGCAATTAAAATAACCCACAATTATACCCTGGGTTCACATTGTGTAATTTAACACAGTATATACAATTTAGTGTTCTGCCTTTTTCATTATAGTGAAAATTTGTAGATAGTATATATTCTACAACAACAAGATTTTTATTGTGCAACATTTCATTGAATTATTTGCTCAACCATTACCCTATTGTTGGAGGTTTAGATTGTTTACAACTAGTTTTCTTTATTAAATATAAACTAATACTAATCCACATTCCTAATAATAGCAAATGTAGGTCAGTATTAGTTTATATTTAATAAACAGCAATTACTAGAGCAATTGCTACTGCATATGCCAAGCATTGTACTAAATACATGAATTATCTTACTAAGTTTCATAATAATCCTATGAGAGAATTATTTTCCTTTTACAGATGATGAAACCAAGGATTAAAGGCTAATTAAGGTGCTCACAGCAAGGAAAAATCCTTTACCTCTAATTTATCTGACATAAATGTTCCAATATGGTTTTTTTATGAATAAGTAAATGGGACTGTTCAAAGATTCCAAATGCCTGTAGAAATATGTAATTATTAGGTCCAAATTGAGAAATTTGAAGTTTTTCTCAATTCATTTTACATATATATATATATATATGAAGTTGTTTAATGAATATTTAGCTGTTTTGTTGAGTGGGTATTTTTAACATTAGAAATTATTATTCTACTCCAATCAAATAACATGTTATACCCCTACAGTCCTTATTTTGTGATCTACAGAAAATAGTAGGAACACAGGCTCCAAAACTGAGCCTTTCATTTTCATTAGCAGATAGTAAAGCCACTGTAATCAAGAGAAATAAAAAATGAGAGGTGGTGAAAATTCTTGATTTTACAATACTTGAATATATGCAGTGTTCACAGATTTTCAAGTACCTACAGAGATGAAACTAAGTTAAACTAGCTAGCTAACCAGCTGAGGCTCTGCTCCCCACCGCTGTTTTAATGAATGGATAGGAACGATTTACAATCAGCACATTTTTTGATGGTGTATAAAAGAGCTTGCTTCGAAAGCGCTTAAAGATGGTCGAAATGGTTTCCTAAGTAGTTGAACCTGTTTCTGTAGCAGAACACACACTTTTGAAATAGTGCCAAACTAGGTCAAGAAAGTCCCAATTAGAGAATTCAGAATTAAATGAAGCTTTAGAGTGCTCAATGACTCTAAAAAAAAAGTACTAAAATACATACTGCCAAATCTTATCCAAACCTGAGGGATTAACTTTAATTTGTGAACATCCTGGAGCTAAACTTTATTAACTTGGGTACCCACCCAGTGGGTCAAGGAACAAAGTAAAAGCTAGAAGTAAGAAGTACTGAAATTTTAGCTACAAGTTTCATACAGGTAAACCCAAGGCGCTACAAATGAAGAATTAAAGGAATGAAAGGCGAAAGAATAAAGGGGCCAAAGAGGTGATCTCCTGAGAGCCTAGCCCCAAACTTCTATAGAGACTTAACTTCTGCTTTTCTGGACACGCGTGGGCACCCAGAACCCCGAATGGGGAGGAATGCTCTAGACGCTCTGCTGCCCTCCAGCCCGCGCGGCGGCGCGTCTCAGTCCACCCCTGGGGCGCGCGGCTGTCACCCAGGGCGGGGCGGCGCGGGCGTTGCCACGACGCGGGCTGCGCGCGTCCCTGGCAGCCAACCCGTCCACGTCAAGGTTTGTTTAATAATCGCCAGGGTATTTATGGCCGGGCTCAGGCGGCTGCTGGGGAGCCAGGAGACCGCGCGGGGCGGCGGATGAGGCGCGGCGGCTGCGGCCCAGGGCACCTCCCCTCTGGCTTCCCGAACCCGGCCAGGTCCGACCCGAGGGGGAGGATGGAAACACCTGCCGCGATCTGAGCCCCCCAGAAGAGAACACCCTTCCCGCCATATCACCCCACGGTCCTGCGGAGGCCACCGCCTGGTCCCCCCAAGTCTCCATCGCGCAGCGTGGGGCCGAGAGGAATAGTGAGCGATGGCGGAAAACCTGAAAAGACTGGTCTCAAACGAAACTTTACGAACGTTGCAGGAAAAGCTAGACTTCTGGCTGAAGGAGTACAACGTGAGTCTGTGTGAAAAACCCCGGGGGTTCGCCCTCCCATAGGTTCCAGCGCAGCCCTTGTCGGGGATTTCTTAGGGCTGGAGTTGGTGGCCACTTTGCAAAGCCTCCGCGGTTGCGATTCCTAACCAGGATCTCAGCTTTCGACCGGGATCGCTGGGGAAGGAAGGACATGTGTGTACGTGCCCTTGTCTCCGAGCTTCGGGAGGCGGCGCGCAGGCGGCCTGCGGAGCGCAGCACTAGGCTGCGGAGACTGGAGAGTGCTTCCAATCAGTGGTAACTAAGGACGCCAGCGACCTAGCAATAGGGAAGCCCTGCTGTCCGCGGCTGGTCTGGTCATGCCCGCCACTCTTTCCCATCCCCCTTGCCAGCGCAATCCACACCGCCTGCTTCCCCAATCCCGAATTATTTTTTACTACAACCCTCTCCTGCCCAGGGTTTGTATCATAATGGATTTGTATAAACACACACCCAGGAGTTATTTACCCAGAAATCAGCGAAACGGACACTTGTTAACGTTGCGGGTTTCACTTGCGTGCTGGTGGGCCTGGAAATTGAGGCACAGTTCCAACACCAGGGCGGATTCAGGCCTTTTTCCAGGCATTTGTGAGAAGCCAGTATTCTGTCACCAAACCCATGAGCACTTTTCAAATCTCATTAATCCCTACTCGCACCCTGCCTCCCCATAATTCCCCCCTTCCCCCAAATAGAACTGTGAGTGTTGAATTTGCTTTACATTCGGTCGGTCCGTCTTAAATAGGGATTTCCCCTCCTACACAATAAGTGGAGCGGTCAGGCAAAAGAACTGTGGACCGGAAATTAGCCCCCCCTTGTTTCTACATTTGGCTCTGCATAGAACTAGCTGAATGACGGAGTCAAATTATTTTACTTCTCTGGGTCTTAGTACCTCATCTGTGAAATAGCAGAGATTGGTCTAGATGATATGTAAATTTCCTGTTCAGATTTTAATTTTTTGAGCCTAGATTAGCTTGTTTCTGAGATCCTGCCTGTTATGAGGTCCTTAGGCTTCCCCATTCACCCTTTAACCAGTGCTCCTGAAGTGGAGGGGAGCTCAAAGAACAGCTACAGCTTTCTCCTTAGCCTTCCTTTCTAATGCTTCCTGTTCAGTCTCTTTGCTCCCTTTTAAAGAACCAGCGCTGACCATTCCTTCTCCATTAAGAATTCTGGAAAGTTAAAATGACCTCTTTATCATAAAAGACTTGGGTTCCCCCCAACTAATTTTAAAAGTACCTACTACTTAGTCTCAGGAGGTTGAGAATAAGAAATTCTAACATGTATACAGTATTTACCCCTTTTTTTTGCCCAGTGGCCTAACTAAACTCTGAATTTTAAAAAAACATGTTGTTTGTCACAATGTTTATTACGAATAACACTAGGATTTGTCTGGAACTAATAAACAATTATTTTAGAAACTCCCTGTAAGTGATGAGAAGTGCCTTAGTTTATTACATTTTCCTGTCTTGATAACATCCCATTCTCTGCTCTCATTAAAACCATTTCCATCCAGCTGTTCCCTTCATCTCTCTACAGTAGAGGCTGCACTCACAGCCACCAGTGTTTTTCATACCTTGTGGCCACTCCCCAGGTTCCATCATTTCTCTTGAGTTTGCAGGCATCATTATCACATTGGAACGTTGACACCTGTATTCTTCCCCCTCCACTCCTGCTTCATCTGTTACAAATATGCTGATGAATCTTATTTCTATAGGATGTGTTCCCATCTGAGCTCTCACTTCTCCAACTGCCCATTGGACATCTTTCAATAGTGAATGCTATTGAAATGCTCAAAATGCTCAAAGTCAAGTCTGTCCAAAATGGAATTTAGCCTCTCCCATGCCCCAACCACAGGTCTCATTTTTCTAAGTCGTCTTCATCATTATATAATCCACTCCCTTTTCACCATCATAATCTGTTGGTTCTAACTTCAAAGTTCATACGGAATCTAAACACTTTTCACCACCCCCACTGCTACCACCCTTCTCCATCCTTGATCATCTTTCACCTGGATTATTACAAAAATAACAACCCAAAGAGATGCTTCTAAATGTCAAGTCAGATCAAGTTACTCTTTTTGCAAGACACTCCAAATTTCCTATTTCAGTCAGAAGAAGCCAAAGCTCCTACAATGACCTTCAAAGTCCTACACAATTGTGCCCCTTTAAGCTCTTTAACCTTATCTGTTACTCTCTCCCTTGCTCAGCCCACTCCAGCAGTACCAGCTTTATTGCTCATCCTAGAGCAATGCTGTCCAATAGAACTTTCTATGATGACAGACAGGTTCTATATCTGCATTGTCCAATAAGGTGACTATTGGGCACTTGAAATGTGGCAAGTACACACTGAAGAACAGAATTTTTAATTTGACTTGAGTCCAATTTAAATTCAGATAGCCACATGCAGCTCATGGCTGCTGTCTCAGACAGCACAGTTCTAGAGATGTGGACATGCTTCTGCTTCAGGGCATTTTGCACTCACTGTTTTCTCTGCCTGAAAAACTTTTCACCTGTTGATATTGGAGTGAGATAGTAACATACTCACTTTCTTAGGAGAGCTTTATTTCTTAGAAAGGGTAACAACCTGCAGGCTGGGAAGCAGGCCCCTGCTGAAACCAGAGGCAGGCACTTGGAAGTAGGAAAGGTAAGACAGGAATTAATGATGAACGGGTTGGCCACATGTATACATATTCAACAGGTAATATTCACGAAGAGGGAACGCTCACAAGCATAGTAAGCAAACATGCATGTTACGTTCATCCTATATTCATTTTGGGGTAGAAGCTTAACATTTAAATGTATTACAATTAGGCCCTGTACATCAAAGGTGGAGGCAGGGACATGAAGGAACTTAGTGTACAGCCTCTGTGGACCAGCCAGAACCAGCCTATGGTCCGTGATCTCTTATCAAGAGAAAGTTACTGAAATCAGTCTCTTATCCAGTTGAAGTTGCAGTTATGGACTGTGGAACGGGAGGGGATCAGTTAGTCAGAGTCTGGTGGTCAGTGAGTTGCAATTGTTTTAACATTGTTTATCTCGAGGCCAGTACTTGCTTAGCTACTAGATAAAAAGAAAAAACCTTTTGACAATTAGAACATGGTTGATTCTTTATGTGTAGGGGTATGTGACTTAATCCTTGCCTGGCATGACCTTAGGTCTTTATCTTATTGCTGTAAAGAGTCTGTTATATTAGTCTTAAGATCTCTATTTTAACAGTAGCTTCATGCAGTCCAGAAAATTTTGCCTGTAACAGAACTAGCAGTATTTTTGCAGCAATCATGGTAGCAAAAGGAGGCTCTTAGCCCATATTTGTGTGACAGGGGTTAGTGACTTTAAAAGAACATGTCTTTATGTTAATAATGTTGGTGGTTATATTCCTGAATATTTTATTCTTTTCATTAACTCTTGCTTTCCTGTCTGCACAAAGCCATTAGAATGTGTTTGAAGTTTACTTATTTCAGTTCTACACTTATAACATGGAAAGTTCTTATTCATTTCCCTGCCTTCATTCATGCCCACTTCCAATCCAACTTTGATACAGCTGTTTGAGGCATCATTTTTATGGCTCTCATTGCCAATACTAGTGATTCTTAACACAGGCAAGGCATTGTCTGTTTTTAAAACTTACCTACAGGACTCAATGCATTTTACTTCACAATATAGCACACATAAACCCTTATACTTAAAAACTCAAGTTTCACTAATAATTCTTACCTTTACTCATTGTGGTGTGTTTTTCTATTTTCTTTTTAGTATTATTTGCTGTTTGAGACTCACTAAATTGATTTTGTTACCCACTAATGCTGTGGTTATCAATCTTCATTGCATATAGGAATTGTCTAAAAAGCTTTTATGTTTCCAATGACCAGGCCCCACACGAGAGCAATTAAATCAATTTCTAGGAGTGGGAGCCCACAAAGCTACTCAGGCAAAGGCTTTCCTGAAACTTCGTGGCCCTTACCAGCTTCTCTTTTGAGTTTTACCTCTGAAATCTGGACCAATTTTTATTATAGTAAGTAGCATGTGTTTTTGCATTTATTTTCATGTTTATCTTAGACTCTAAATTCCTCCAGGGCAGGAGACATTGTGTCCCTAGCATCTACTGCATAGTGGCATCTCCATAAAATTTCTTGAGAGTATAAATGCATTAATAAACCATGCCCTTCTGCTTCTTGAAACCATCTGCTTCTTTGGCCTTCTTATTCTTCTTCGTCTTGCTTCCTGGGTATCCTCTCATTTCTGATTGCTCTTGTTTTGTTTTTTATCCACTGGCTCTTCTTACTCAGACCACTTCTGACATAGCAAAATTGCCCCTCGTTCTGCCCTCAGCCCTCTCCTCACTCTTTCCTCTCCCTGGTAATCTCATCTGTGCATGTGGCTTCTGCACTCTCCCACTTGCTGAAGCCTCCCAAAGCCACACCTCCCAGTCCTGTCTCTCTTCTAAGCTCCAGACTTACTTTCCATCTGCTTTGGGGAAAGCATTGTGTTTGAGAGCTCAGCTCCAGTGCTGGAGGCTGCAGGAATGGGTCTCCACTATTGTCTCTTCAAATTACTTAATTTGTTTTTCCTCAGTGGTGAATTTTGGATGATGATGGCATCCCATTTGTAGGATTGTTCTAAGGATTAAATGGAGCCATGTATATAAAGCTCTTAGCACAGGGCCTGGCTGGCATAGAGTAGGTGATCAGTAATTATTAGGTACTACTACTGGACATTTCATCCGAAGGTCCTGCAGGCCCCCTGACTTGTTCAAACCCAAACTCAGGATCATCCCTCTCATACCTCTTACTCGTTTCTAAACTCTCCGACCTTCTTAGGTAATGCTGAAATCGGTGGGACCTTTACTGGCACAGGTGTAATTTGGGGCTGGGAAGGACCTTTGGGAGACCCTTAGTATGTCTATAGCCTCCAGCATCTCTCAGCTAGATGGTTATACCCATCTACCTCCCCACCAGACTCACCCTGTGACCCAAACTCTATCTGGTCTGCTTTTGCCAGACAGATTTTTGTAACATGCAAAGCAAATATGAGCATGTCACACCCACCTTCCTCTGTTGCATCCTTAAACATTTTGATGATGGAATAAAGCCCAAGACCCTTAATGTGGCAAGTCAAGTCTTTCAGACTTGGTCTCTGGACCCTGTACTCACTTTCCTCTAATATGCCTTGGTACCTTCTGTTCCTCCTCTTGAAATGCCCTTCCCTCTTACCCTTCACACCTCACCAGAGGTTATTTTGCTGCTCCTATAGCTTGTTATCCACACAGAGCACTTAATATAAACCCTAAGGTAATTATTTATCCCCTTGTTCTTATCTTGTTCTCCATCTCACTTCCCCATCTAATTAGTTCACTGACTGCAGGCAACTTTTTTTTTTTTTTTTAATATAGCTTTGTTTCCTGAGCTTTGTTTCCAGGGCCTTACGTATAATAGAAACTCAATGATTTATGAATGAATAAATCTGGAGAGTCTGTGCTTTGGAGACAGTATAATTAGTCCATATCTTTGCTCTGTTTGTCTTGTGTGGGTATGTAAGTATGTGTTTACTAGAATAATGTGACCTTATTGCAACTTGATTATCTTGTGCAATGCTTTGTGTTTAGAAGTTGCAGCATGTTGTAACATGTCTTGGGAAGGGGAACTGTGTGACATGGGATATTCTCTCCTGTTATTTAAGATGTGTTTAAAAACTCATTTGACCACCATTCCTCTGGGTACCCAGTATGTACCAGGCACTGGGCAAGGCATAGGAACAGATAGTAATGATACCACAATAATACTTCTAATTATTGTGTACCTCTTTTATTCTAGACTCTGCTCATGAGATCAGCTACCTCCTAAACAGAGGGAAACAGAGCCTCATATTTACATGTCTTTTCTAAGGGAATGCAGCTGATAAGTTGAGAACCAGATTTGAACAAAGGTCTGCCTTATTCCTAAGCCACTGGCTCCTTTCAATACTGCATGCTACCTCATAGGTGCCAATTGATGAACACCTTCTGTGTCTGAGGTGCTGGGCATGTATTATTTTGATTTAATTCTAATGCTCCACAAGGCATTATTATCCCCATTGCATGGGAGAGGAATGGGCTCAGAGAAGTTAAGTAACTTGTGCAGGGTCACATAGAACTGTGGCAAGCAGCAGAGCTGAGATACTCAGGTTTGCTTGACTCCCAAGCTCATTCTCCGTCCACTTAGCACATGGAATGATCTAGCCAGAGGGCAAAAGGCTTGTAAGCAGGTAATTGAAGTTCAATGTAATAAGTGCAGGTATAAAATGGCCAGGGCAAGGAGCTGCTGAATTAATGAGGAAGAAATGGAGATAGCTGTTCAGGCTATGGGTTTTAAATGCTCTATCATGTCAACATTACACTGTTAAATCATTCATTCATCAACGTTGTTTAGACCCTTCAATTTGCTAGGATACTAGTGGCAATAGATACAAACATGAGCAAAGCAAGATCATTTTTAAAAAGAACTCATGATCTTTTTGGGAGGAGAGATTAGATGGATGAGATGGAGAAAAAACGGCTGCAGGAGAAATCAATGCTACAACAGAATTAGTCATCAGGTACCATTTACCAAGCATGGAAATTAACCCAGCTGCCCTCTCAGTTACAAGTCCATCCCATCCAAACTCCATGCCAGGTGCGAAAGGCTCTCCAGGTCACCTTGCCCTGCCAACCTCTAAATGACCTTCTGTGCCTCTGCCACATTGACATATTCAAAGTTGCCAAACTTGTTCCTGTCACAAAACCTTTGTCCTTGCTGTTCCCACTGCCTGGTAAGCTCTTTCCCTAGTGGTGTGCTTCCCTGAATCTTATAACCCAGGAATACTCAAGGGTCCCCTCCACAGAGAAGCCTTCCCTGGATGCCATCCCCATTCACTCTTGGTTGCATCATCCAGTCCTCCATGTACTCCCAGCAAGAATCATGATCTAAAAGTCAGTATAGTTTAGTAGTTAAGAGCATGGGCTCTGGAAGCTGGGCTGCTGGGGTCCAATCTCAGCTCTGATAATTTACTAGCTGGGTAGCCAAGAACCCGTTACTTAACCTCTCTGTGCCTCAGCTTTCTCATCTGAAATGGGAATGATAATAATAATTCTTCTAGGTCCTATTGTACTAGTGAGAGAATTAGCTGAGTTTATATATGTAAAGCACTAATAGAGCCTGGCATATAGGAGAGATATAATAAATACAAAGTGAGTGAATCATCTCATTTACATGCATCCATCCAATACACAATGATTCTGAATACAGGGGCACTGCAGAATGCAGGGGTGGGAATACAACAACCAAAAGGACAGGCCCAGTCTCTGTCCTCAAGGAGCTTCCTGCCTGTCTGAACCATTTCCTTGGTTGATGCAGATGTGCTTTTGACTTGTAAACTTTTGCCTAGAGATTATCTCAACTTTTCTCTTACTCCTAGTTTCTATCTGCCTTGTACGCTGTTTTCTGTTCTGGGATTTGTTGTGTCCAGGAGGCACCGAGGACCGATGCCTTATTGAGCCCTGAGGTGACACATAAATCGATGCATTTTTACAACCACATGATGTTTGTTGCTTGTAGTTGTATTCCTTCTTCTAATGTTGGAGTCAGTTAGAGATTTGGCTTATGTTGAAATGGTAGAATCTTTCAAAGGAATGAGGAAAGCAGAATAATAGCTAAAAGGTTCACTTCTTGGCCTCCTCATGTTTTGTTCTCATTGCTTAGAATGTTTCACAACCACTGGAACCACTTCCTTTTCCAAGTCTGGCTAATTTCATCTTGGACTAGATTTCACTTCCTCTTGGAAGCCTTCCCAGACTTTCCAAGACAATAGACTCTTGGGTAGAGCTTGCACTCATCTGTGTAGGTAAGACTTATTATTCCGCTGCAGAGTAACTGGCTATTCATCTGTCTGCCCCACGAGTCTGCAAGTGCCAAGTCCCTTATATCCTCAACACAGCAATACCTTCTTGCTGTTAAGAAGTAATGTTCTCTATGCATATATAATATATACAAATTGAATTTATGTAGAGGACAGGAACCAATAAAGCAGGTAAATTCGGCAGTCATTTGTATTGTCTTATAACAGGTCTATTTACTTTTTAAATGTATTTTTGTAGGGTTTTACTGAGTAGGATTATTGCTATAAAAAACAACCTCCAAATCTCAGTGGCTTAACACACACAAACGAACTTTCTCAACCGTGTGACAATTCAGTGCAAGCATTCAGTCAGCAGCCTTGCAAATCCTGTGGCTCCACCATCCCTTATGCCCTCAGCATCCTCTCTTGGCTCTTCTGCATTCAGATGGCAGAGGGGAAAAGAAAAAAAAGTCATTCAAGAGGTTCTCTTCTGGGCCAGGCCCCAGGCATATATCACTTCCCATCCAGTTACCCAGAATTCAGTTACATGGCCACACGAACTGCTAGGGAAACTGTGAAATGTGGTCTAGTTTTGTGTCCAGGAGGAAAGGGAGATAGGTTTTGATGACCACACAGCAGTCCTGCCACAAAAGCATACCGGAGCCAGGCAGCTCGTGGGTCAAGTGAGGCCCTGGTCTGTCTGCAGTGGGTCCCAGAGTGAAGTAATTACCCTGGTTATCTACTGTTTTGCCCTTGCAGACAAACACGTGTGATCAAAATCTAAACCATTGCCTTGAACTCATTGAGCAAGTTGCCAAGGTGCAGGGACAACTCTTTGGGATCCTCACAGCAGCAGCCCAAGAAGGTAAGAATGGCCTGTAATTTCCCATCCAGTTCTGCTTGCCTTTCTCTCTTTTCTTGGTGCTTTTTTGTGTTCTTTGACTGTTGGTGTGGTTGGGTTTCTCTCACTGACCTGATGACCTGATGTGTGTATTCTCTCTTTTTTTTTTTAATTATACTTTAAGTTTTAGGGTACATGTACACAACTTTCAGGTTAGTTACATATGTGTACATGTGCCATGTTGGTGTGCTGCACCCATTAACTCATCATTTAACATTTTAGGAGGACGTAATGATGGTGTGGAAACAATCAAGTCACGCCTTTTGCCTTGGCTGGAGGCTTCCTTTACTGCTGCTTCCCTGGGAAAATCTGTTGACAGCAAGGTCCCCTTTCTGCAGGTAGGGATGCTGAAGGATAACCCTTGACTTTCTGAACAGTGAGATAAAACGAATCAGAAACCTCCAAGAGAAGAAGAGGACTTAATTCTGGTAGACTGATAGAGTGTCACAATTTGTGATGGATATTGGTGGTTTCCATGGGACGGTGTTAGTTTTTGAACAGGTGGAGATCAGACTAGAAAGAGAGCACATACCTTGCTTAAGGCATCCACATCATTACATTTGGGCATCCAAAACATTAGTTACTTTACTTTTAAATATTTATATGGATTTACCTATAATCCTTTCTAAAACAGAAGCATTTAGAAAGCATTTCGTCTGTTCTGAGAAAACCAAACATCACATGTTCTCACTCATAAGTGGGAGCTGAACAATGAGAATACATGGACACAGGGAGGGGAACAACACAGCAGGGCCTGTTGGGGGATTGCAGGGGTGAGGGGAGAGAGAGCGTTAGGACAAATAGCTAATGCATGTGGGGCTTAAAACCTAGGTGACAGGTTGATAGGTGCAGCAAACCACCATGGCACACGTATACCTATGTAAAAAACCTGCACATTCTGCATGTGTATCCCAGAACCTAAAGTAAAAATAATAATAATAATAATAACAGAAAGAAAGCATTTAGTCTGTTCTGAGCAAGAGCGTTATAAGATAGTGGCTGAAGGATCCCTGCTTGGAGATCACTGAGCAGAAAACCAGTCCCTCTTTTATGGCCCTGGGTAGGTATCTAAACATTTATGTCTCAATTTTCTTATTTGCTGAATGGAGACAATGGTTTTGCTGATCTAAAAGGTTCATTTGTGAGAATTAAATGTGATAAGCACACTAAACAAGTTACACAGGGCCTGACACATGTTAAGTACTTTATAGACTTCAGTTATCATTAAGTAATTTTTTTTCCCTGAGAATTTATGGACGCTTCTCAGGTTTTTATCCTCTGTGTGGGTGTTATTCTAGGTATAAAGATGTAGAATTTCAAACTGTTTTTGGAAATTGAGGTATAATTTATATTCAGTGAAATCCATAGATTGCTATTTCAGCAAATGCATATACCTGTGTAAATTCCCATCCCTATTGGAATATCAGACATCTCCATCACTCTAGAGCATTTCTTGCACCTTCCCCAGGGCAACCATCTTCTGATTTTTATCACTCTATATTAATTTTGCCTGTACTAGAACTTCATGTGCATGGAGCCGTGCATAATGTGCTCTTTTGAGTTGGGCTGTTTTTTAAAAATTCATCCATGTCATTTAATGTATTCAGACTGTTTTTTTTTTTTTTTGGTGTATCTTTCCAGGACACGTTTGATAGGGAGAGACATAAAGATCCCAGTCCTCGGGATCGGGATATGCCACAGTTAGACTCTAATTTGAACTCAACCCGGAGTCAACTCAACCAGGTTCAAGACGAGTAAGAGGAATGCAAGTTATCTTTTTCCAAAAAGAATTATTTTCAATTTAATTAAGTTTTAAATTCGAAAGGAGAATAATGGCTCATGTAAAATGTGGGCATTTGCAAATAAGTAATATGATTGTGTGTGTGTCTGTGGGCATGTGTGTATGACAGAGAGAGAGGGAGAGAGAGACAGAGAGAGTTTAGAGTCAGTGGTCAGTGTCTGTGGATTTGGGGACAGGATATATTATGATACATGGTCCCCTGGTTCCTTCTTTGGAGTTCCTTCTTCATAGGCACTTCATCAGCCTATATTGACAAACAGGTAAAGATTGTTAGACAAAAATCTACCTATTGGGAGAAAAATTTTTAAAAAGATGTGAAAGGGAAAGAATAAAAGAGAGTGAACAATCAGGCAAAGAGGAGAATTAAGAGAAAGACAGCAAAAGTCAAATGAAGCAGGCTGCATCTATCAGTCCATTATACTCATTTAGGGGTGTATGTGTGCTTCTCTGAATCTGAGAGAGTCAGAGTCTTTTAAGAAAGGAAGAATTCAAGATTTTGCAATAACTATTAGGTATAAGAATGTATTTTTTAAAAGTTAAGCAATTCCAGGCAACAACACATATCAGATGCATGTTGTGGGCAGAGCCAGGGTAGCAAGCTTAGGGAATCACTGCAAAGAAAATTGTATGTGGACTTTGGGTTTGTACTTGAGGCAGGTAGACAAATATGTATGAAACTGTGTTTGACATACCTAACAAAAATCCATCAATGGGAATTTCTCCTACCACAGCATTGCTTCATTGCTGACATAAATGGGACAGAAAGGAAATCTTTTTTTTAAAAAAATTAATAACTAGTTAAGGCTAGGGATGGAATAATGTGTGGTGCTCTGCCTTGTTCCCTGATGACATTTCCATTTTTCTAAGGAAAAAATCTCTATTGATTTAGTTTTGCCTGATTATAAAAGTAATACAAATTTCTTTCTCAAAATGCATACAACAAATAAAAATTGATGAAAATCACTTGTTTTCTTGTCCCCATTAACATTTTGGTATATTTTACTCCAGACATTTTTCTTTGTGCCTGCACCTCCACACATATCCATTCATATTTCCAACTGGAATCATAATCAATGAGCAGTTATATACCTGAAGCAGTCAAAATTTATAAATGTAATATGCAAAAAGCATAAAATATATAATTTATTTCAACCAATGTGAGCTCATTTTGAAGGATTCTTCAATAAGCCACTTCAAGGTCACACAGTCATTTTTGGTTTATCGTAGTCCATTTTCTGTAAACATTCAGCTCATTCCAAGTGCAAACATGCATTAAGAGCTATTTTTGCCCTCTCATGGGGTCTCCCTTCCCCTCATCCTTTCTAGGGAAGGGATGCTTGTATACTCTCCTGGTGACGGACATGAGGAGTTTTTGGTCTTATACTGCCCTCTGGGTTCTTGCTGGCCTTAATTTCATGTAGGCACTAGTGTCTCGTGCTGATGGGTCCTGAGTTGTGCATGTCTTGTCTGGGGAGGTATCCTGGGACATTAGCTAGCAATGGCTGCAGATGACCCTCCATTTTCCTCTAGTTGTGAGGAAGGGCATCAAAACTTTACTGGTTCTTGATGGCTGTCAGCACCAATAGGGGCCAGGGTTTCCCACTTCTCTTTCTTGTTTCAGTGACACTGTTGTTACCTATAAGGGGTACCATAGATCAAGAAACTTAATGCATGCTTTAAAAAAACTTTTCATTTGAAAATAATTTCAAACACAGCAAATCTGCTAGAATAGCGCTAAACATTTCCATATGCCCTTTCATATGCCTTTTGCCCTATATGCTTTATCACATATGTGTTCCTTCTCTTTCTATATATATATATATATATATATTCTCTCCACCAACCATTTGGAATTTGCATACATGAAGATGCTTGCTGCTTTTCCCTGGTTTTCTTAGTTTCTATTTCTATGTTATTTTAATAGATTTTGGAGAACAAGTGGTATTTGGTTACATGGATAAATTCTTTGGTGGTGATTTCTGAGATTTTGGTGCACCTGTCACCTGAGCGGTATACACTATAGCCAATGTGTAGTCTTTTATCCCTCACCCTCCTCCTTCCTTTCCCTCCAAGTCCCCAAAGTCCATTATATCATTCTTATGCCTTTGCATCCTCATAGCTTAACTCCCACTTATAAGTGAGAACCATATGGTATTTGGTTTTCCATTCCTGAGTTACTTCACTTAGAATAATGGCCTCCAGCTCCATCCAAGTTGCTGCAAAGGCCATTATTTCATTTCATTGTATGGCTGAGCAGTATTCCATGGTGTATATATACCACATTTTCTTTATCCACTCCTTGGTTGATGGGCACTTAGGTTGGTTCCATATCTCTGCAATTGCGAATTGTACTGCTATAAACATACATGTGCATGTGTCCTTTTCATAAGATGGCTTCTTTTTCTTTGGGTAGGTATGCAGTAGTGGGATTGCTGGATCAAATTGTAGTTCTACTTTTAGTTAAGGAATCTCCACATTGTTTTCAATAGCGGTTGTACTAGTTTACATTCCTACCAGCTGCGTAAAAGTGTTCCCTTTTCTCCACATTTACTCCAACATCTATTGTTTTTTGATTTTTTAGTTATGACAATTCTTGCAGGAGTAAGATGGTATTGCATTGTGATTTTAAATTGCATTTCCCTGATAATTAGTGATGCTGAGCATTTTTTTCATACGTGTATTGGCTGTTTGTGTATCTTCTTTTGAGAATTGTCCATTCATGTCCTTTGCCCACTTTTTAATGGGTTTTTTTTCTTGCTGATTTTTTTTGTGTTCCTTGTAGATTCTGGATATTAGTTCTTTGTCAAATGCATAGTTTGTGAATATTTTCTCCCATTCTGTGGGTTGTCTGTTTACTCCGCTGAGCAGAAGTTTGTTTTTGTTTCTTTGTTTCTTCTGCTGTGCAGAAGCTTCTTAGTTTAATTAGGTCCCATTTTATTTATTTTGGTTTTTGTTGCATTTGCTTTTGGGTTCTTAGGCATGAATTCTTTGCCTAAACCAATATCTAAAAGAGTTTCTGGTGTTATCTTCTAGACTGTTTGTGGTTTCAGCTTTGATCCATCTTGAGTTGATTTTTGCATAAGGTGAGAGGTGAGGATCCAGTTTCATTCTTCTACATGTGGTTTGCCAGTTTTCCCAACACCGTTTGTTGAATAGGGTGTCCTTTCTCCACTTTGTTTAGTTTTAACCCACCTGTAGTTCTTATTCTGTTTTTAAATTTAAGGTATCACTAAAAGAATTTGTTCTCCACATTCTATGGTAGCCAGCTCTCTCTTCCCTCCCTTACTTTGCCTACTTGTCTCTTAAGCCAGGGTGCTGCACACTATGGAATGAATGGGCCACCCAAGGAGGTTCCCTATGTCTAACCTTGTAGAGACTGGTTTGGTTCTGACTTAGTTCTAAAATGCAAATTCCAATAATTATGGGCAAATGACCACAAGTCTGCACAGGTTTGATGAACCCCCAAGCAAGGGAAGATTTTTAGATTTTATGCCTGGATTCTGGTTATGAATCTTGCTTTTCCTCCTCTCCTATATCCAATCTATCAGAATGTCCAATTGAATCTATCGCCTAAACTTTCACACTTGCCCCTTTCTTTCTATTCCGCCACCCCTGCCCTGGTTCAATCCTCTGACATCTCTTTCCTGAACCAATTGCCTTCCTTCTGACTGGCTTCCCCACTTCCATTCTTGGTCAACCACCATCCGTTTTCCACTTAGCAAATATGTATATGTTTTATTGTATCAAGTCATCCTTCTTTTTTGTTTTCGTTTTTGTTTTGAGACAGAGTCTCGCTCTGTCACCCAGGCTGGGGTGCAGTGGTGTGATCTCGGCTCACTGCAAGCTATGCCTTCCGGGTTCATGCCATTCTCCTGCCTCAGCCTCCTGAATAGCTGGGACTACAGGCGCCTGCCACCATGCCTGGCTAATTTTTTGTATTTTTAGTAGAGATGGTGTTTCACCACGTTAGCCAGGATGATCTCGATCTCCTGACCTCATGATCCGCCCACCTCAGCCTCCCAAAGTGCTGGGATTACAGGCGTGAGCCACGGCGCCCAGCCATATCAAATCATCCTTCTGATTAAAAGCCGTTAGTCTCCTCCTTTTAGAAATATTATATTTTATTTTAAGTTCTGGGATACACGTGCAGGATGTGCAGGTTTGTTATATAGGTAAACGTGTACCATGGTGGTTTGCTGCACAGATTAACTCATCACCTAGGTATTAAGCCCCACATGCATTAGCTATTTATCCTGATGCTCTCCCTTCCCCCAACCCCCGACAGAGCCCAGTGTGTATTGTTCCCCTCCCTGTGTCCCTGTGTTCCCATTGTTCAGCTCCCACTTATGAGTGAGAACATATGGTGTTTGGTTTTCTGTTCCTGCGTTAGTTTGCTGAAGATAATGGCTTCTAGCTTCATCTATTTCCATGCAAAGGACATAATCTTATTCCTTTTTTGGCTGCATAGCATTCCATGGTGCATATGTACCACATTTTCTTTATTCAGCCCATCATTGATGGGCATTTGGGCTGATTCCATGTCTTTGCTATTGTGAATAGTGCTACAGTAAACATACATGTGCATGTATCAATAATATAATTATTTATATTCCTTTGGGTATATACCCAGTAATGGGATTGCTGGGTCAAATGGTATTTCGGTTCTAGATCCTTGAGGAATCACCACACTGTGTTTCACAATGGTTGAACTAATTTATATTTCCACTAACAGTGTGAAAAAGTTCCTATTTCTTTGCAGCCTCGCCAGCATCTGTTGTTTCTTGACTTTTTAATAATCGCCATTCTGACTAGCATGAGATGGTATCTCATTGTGGCTTTGATTTGCATTTCTCTAATAATCAGTGATGTTGAACTTGTTTTTATATGTTTGTTGGTCGCATAAATGTCTTCTCTTGAGAAATGTTTGTTCATGTTCTTTGCCCATTTTTTGATGGGGTTGTTTGTTTTTTTCTTTTAAGTTTGTTTAAGTATTCTCTTCCCTTTATACTTAGAAAAAATTCTAAATTTCTCACCAGGGCTCTCATAACACCCCTCCTGATCTGGCTGTATTTCTGCTCCAGTGTCATCTCCTGTCACTTTCCCCTGACCCAGTCTACTGTCTACTTCCTCACTTTGAAGCTTTTGGCTGTGCTCTTCCATTGCCTGAAAGAACTTTTCAGTCTTCCACTGGCTCTTTGCATGCCTGGCTCTTTATTATCCTCCAAGTCTCAGCTTAAATGTGCCTTTCTCAGAGTCCTTCTGTGACCACCATACGTTGAAAGGTCTTTCTTCTCTCCTTTAATACTCTTTCATGGTGATCTGCTTTTCTCATAATAGCACTTATGAGAAAAGTTAGAGAGTGAAGTCACAACTGGGAACTTAAAAAAATAAACTTGCTTGCATATTTATGATCTATCTCCCCAACTAGCCTGGAAGATCCAAAGGGTTACTGTCTTGCATTGCTGAATTGACACTGTTGTATCCCTAGTACTGAGCATCATGCCTGGCTCATAGTAGGTCCTCAATAATCTGCTCAATGAATGAACAGATATGCAACAAAACATTTAAATAGAACGTCAGCCTGATTAAAACAATTGTTAGCATATGAATGTACTTTTCTTTCTTCTTTCTGTATGTCATCCAAGCGTGTGAAATTAGCATGTATGTTTGCTTATATGTGCATCCGCTTGTATGTGTTAGGAGAAAAATACCCAAGTTCTTCATTCCTGCTTGTATTTTCCTCCTTTTCTTGATCCATTTTCTACAGTTCATTTTCTCTTGATAAAAATGTTCATTTTCACATATTTACTTTTAAGAACTTGTTACATATTTATATTTGAATTAAATATATTAGTTTCCTTTCAATCTCCAATAGCCATATTATGAAGTTAATGCTATTTTTTGCTTTCTTTTCATTTTTAGACATTTCATTCATTCATTCATTTCTCATTTAAAAAATATACCGTGTGACAGGAACTGTTTAGGTACTGGGGATATAGATGAATAAAATAAAATTATTGCCCTCAAATAGTTTATAGTGTGAATGCAATGAGGTAAATGGGAATGGAGTGCCGAGAAGGGGAAACAAACTTTTCTTGGGAGAATTGGGGATACTATGTGGAAGGCCCTTGCCGAGTGGGCATTTATTAGAGGAGGAAGCAGGTGGGGGATGGAATTTTCGGTGTCTGGTTAGGATCTGTGGGATCGACAGGGATGCTGTTAGCACGTTATTTCTCAGGCTGCTTCACTCTCTAAGTGAAAATTCCAGTGTTTTGCCTTCCACTGTTCTTCCATCTAGAGGGAAGGATAAAGGCTGGTGTGAGTTTGGAAGGCAATTGCACTATCTTAGCCTCAGGACAAGTGCTATGGTATCTGGCAGGGTCAGAGAAGTCAAGAAGACTTTGTCAACTCAAGTCTCACTGTTCTGGGGCAACTTCATTGAGGACCATTGGTCTTCATTCAGTATCATCTATCTCACTTCCATTTTTTTTTTGGAGACATGTTTTTACTTTGTCACCCAGGCTGAAGTGCAGTGGCACAGTCATAACTCACTGCAGCTTCAAACTCCTAGTCTGAAGAGATTCTCCCACCTCAGCCTCCTGAGTAGCTGAGACTACAGGCACACACCACCACACCTGGCTAATTTTATTTATCTATTTTTTATAGAGACAGGGTCTCACTGTGTTGCACAGGCTTGTCTTGAACTCCTGAGCTCAAAAGATTCTCCTGCCTTGGCTTCCCAAAGCGTTGGAATTACAGACATGAGCCACTGCACCCAGCCCCACTTATTTTTAAAACTAGATAGACCTAAATAACACGATTTATTATGATTTGTCTACCATGAAGAGGATTTGAAACTAACTATGACAGAGATACAGTGAAAACTCAGAGAATTTGTGCTCAATAAGTAGTAGAAGTCAGAGGCAGGAAGACATGAAGTACTTGATTGTCAAGGGTGATTGTGAGGACTTTATAGGTGGGCACATAATTTTTTTAAATATTGAAGAAGTCTGCAGCCCCACAGTCCAAAGCAATAAAAATTGATGTTGGTATATTATAGAAAAGTGGAGATTTTGTAGAGAAAGCCAACTTGGGGCTTTGATGTAATTAGAGCAGATGAATTAGGCGGGTGAGAAGGAGAAATTGAACAAGTTTCTTTGTCCTTTATATTCTAATACTAATAGTCTTTTGGGGGTAGTAGCTCTATAATTTCCTAGTGTTTGACATTGAGCAAAGGATGTTAGCATGTTTTAGCATACAAGTCCACCACAATATTTGCAATATTACCTGATTGAATGCAGATGTCTTTTAACTTGATCTTGTTTATGTTGAACTCTGTCATATACCAGAAGTTCCTAAGTGAGCCTCTGCCTTGATTTAGAAAGTCTGCCAATTTTGAAAAATCTATCTTTAGTTATTGATTTATCTTACAGTCTGGCTGAAACTGAAAAGAATCTTGAAGAAAGCAAGAACAGATCGGCCATATCCCTTTTGGCTGCAGAGGAGGAAATAAATCAGCTGAAAAAGCAGTAAGAAAAAAATTACAGGATTATTGCAGCCTAAATCATTGAATTTAGCTTTTTTGGTGCTCCATTACAACATGAAAGAATCTGTTCACTATCAGAGAGAAAATGCAGAAATATTTTTATTAATTATATATATATATATATATTTACTACAAAGATATTACTTATCTACTATAGAAAACTTCCAAAGTACAACATAGTATAAAGGCATATAAAAACCCTTTCATAATTGCAGAGCCAGTGACTGTTACCATTTTACGTTCTTTCCAATTAATATATTAAAAATAGAGTTGAGACTACATAATAAAATGTATAAGTATATAATTTTGGATCCTAACTTTTCACCTGACATTGTTTTCTCTATCACTAAGAAAAAATACTGCAGAAGTTAGTTTTAAATAGGTTCATTATGTTCCATCATTTGGGGATTTCCCTCATATTGAATATTTACTTGTATACTAATTTTCAACATGAGAAATAATATTGGGATAATTTTTGTGGAAAAATCTCAGTTGAACTGTCAGATTATTCCTCAAAGATAAACTTCTAGAAGGGGAAAATAAACATTGATCTTTTAAGGTTATACCTTCCTGAGGGGAACATCACACTCTGGGGACTGTTGTGGGGTGGGGGAAGGGGGGGAGGGAAAGCATTAGGAGATATACCTAATGCTAAAAGACAAGTTAATGGGTGCAGCACACCAGCATGGCACATGTATACATATGTAACTAACCTGCACATTGTGCACATGTACCCTAAAACTTAAAGTATAATAATAATAAAATAAAAAAAGAGTGAATTCACATTCTCAAATATGTATAAAACATTCATAAAAACTGACCATATATTAGCCTGCAAAGGCAAACTTAACAAATTTCATAAAGATAAATAAAAACAGCAATCTCAAAAAAAAATAAGGTTATACCTTCCTGGATCTTAATTTTGATCTCCCCCTCCCAAAAGAGTAAGTGGGGGGTGCGTTTTACACACACACACACACACCCCTTTTGATTGTCTTCGCATGTGTTCCAATGGTTCTGATTTCGTCAGGAACACCCACAAATCTTAGCTAGGAACACTGTTCTGTTTTCTGCTTCTGTCTTCCCCTTCCTCATCATTTTAATCTCTAATTTCCTATTTGTTATACCTTCTCAAATCCATCAATCATATTACTCATCAATTACCTATGGCACCAATTCTGTTCTTTACTGTTTGTAGTGCAGCTTTTCATTCTATTATATCTTTAGCTTCTTTGCATCCTTCTTAATCTTACTAACTTTCTTATCTTCTTAATCTTACCTTTTCATTTTACACCCTTGTCATTTTCATCGCAGCATCTTCTCTTCTCCCGGCTTTTGCTCTTGTTTTATGGTGGCCATGCCACTTTGTATCTTGATAAGGATGCCAATTTTATTTCTAAAGATTTTTTTGTTTGCTGAATTATTTTCATAGGTTCACACTTCTAGCTAGTTTTGTGGATGTTATTCAATTTCCACTGTAGTTTTCTCTCATATTCCAACTGTTCAGAGAATCAAAGATTCTAATTAATATTAAATATTCCAATTAATATGTTAAAAATAGAGATGAGACTATTCAGAGAATCAAAGAACTAATGAGGGTTGGAGACTGTATTTTAGACCAGCTTCCTGAATAGCTTTTGGAGGTCAAATGAGCATGCAGTTAAGATCTGTCCAACATGGGACAGTATGACTATGGGTCCAGTGTTTTTGCTAGAGGATCTGCATGAGTGTCCTTTCTTTAGGAACTTTTCCCCATGCAAGCTGCAGACATGGAGTGGCACCCTGACCCTGGCAGTTCTGCTCCTTGCTAATTTGTTCATTCATGTGTATTTCCATCAGAGTTTCCCAATGCAATAATGGCAGGCTGAGTAGCCTCTGTTGTCAAGCATGCCGATTGCTGCTTATTACCTTTCCTTCCTTCCTTCACTCCCTCCCCTCTCCTCTCTTCCCTTCCTCTGCCCTCTCTCTTTGCTGTTCAGGCTTAAATCTCTTCAAGCTCAGGAGGATGCCCGCCACAGAAACACAGATCAGAGGAGCTCAGAGAATAGGCGGTCCGAGCCTCGGAGCTTGGAGGAGTGGAAGCGTGAGCAGTGGAACTCACTCAAGCAGAATGCAGACCAACAGGACACAGAAGCCATGTCCGATTATAAGAAACAGCTCCGAAACTTGAAGGAGGAGATAGCTGTTCTGTCTGCTGAGAAAAGTGCACTCCAAGGAAGGTCAGACAAACTCTCAAAGATCTTCTCATTTAGGCTCTTTTTGCTGAGTTAAGGGACCGGGGAGGGGGAAATAAGTAAAATGATAAAATGATACCCTGAACCAAAACCTCAGCAATCTGCCAAGCTTTGAATTGTAAAGGGATTGTTTTCTTAACTGCACCCCTTCCAGAGAGAGAAAATACCTCCTGAGTTGCCAGCACTTGGACACTAATTAACTTTGGGCTGAGAGATATGGAGAAGGAAAGTTCTTTTTTTTTTTTTTTTTTTTTTTGAGACAGAGTCCCGCTCTGTCACCCAGGCTGGAGTGCAATGGCATGATCTCGGCTCACTGCAACCTCTGCCTCATGGGTTCAAGTGATTCTCCTGCCTCAGCCTCCCGACTAGCTGGGATTATAGGCATACACCTCCATGCTCGGTTAATTTTGTTTTTACTTTTAGTAGAGATGCGGGTTCACCATGTTGGCCAGGCTGGTCTCGAACTCTTGACCTCAGGTGATCTGCCTGCCTCCACCTCCCAAAGTGCTGGGATTACAGGCATGAGCCACCACTCCCGGCTATAAGGAAAGTTCTTTGGCTTGAAACCAGATTTGTGCAGGCCTATGGTGCAAGAGGTGGTACCCTCATGGAAAAAATGTTCTGTAATATGAGGGGTCATTTTCTCTGAGGCCTGGGAGTCCTCTCTCCAGGGATACTGTCCATTTCACTGCAGGGTATTTCCCTTTTATATCTGACTTTGATGGCATGTGTAGGTTAAGTGTTCTTGTGAAATCCCTTTCTACTTATGGACAGATTTTAAGGCAGGTCATCCAGACAGTGTTAAGTAAGGACAAAGTAGGTGTTTCTCTGGAGTCTCTGCATTTCCCTTATTCTTTTTAACAACCCCCCTCAAGCCCCTAATGTGTTCTGCTCCAGGCTATGAGAGCCCCCATTCCCATTCTCTAAATGTCACCACAGTCTTTAATTTTGGGGAATCATTCTGTCACTGTTGTGTTTGTGCCAACTTGTATTGGCTTCCAAGAACCTATTCTGTGCCTGTTTGACATGGTGGTAGTATTTACACCATGGGAATTGGAAAACACCATAAGTAAGTCTTGCCTTACCCAACCCAACCTCCCTGACTGTTGTACTCAGTTTTGCAGTACCTTTTGCCAGGTAGTGTCTTCTGTAAAACCTCTCTTTATGGAGACCCATTTACTTCAGGCTAGCTAGTCTGATAATTTACTTCGTACTTGAGGGCAATGTAACTTTTTACTGATACAGTAGTTTACAATATACCCAGTACTTCCACATGTATTTGCTCATCTGACCTTCCAATCCCCACCTCCACCCTAAAATAGGGCAAAAGTTATGTATGTGAAAACTGGGAATTCCAGCTACTTAGGAGGTTGTGGTGGGGAAGATTGCTTGAGCCCAGGAGTTCTAGACAAGCCTGAGCAACATGGCAAGAACTCATCTCTAAAAAAAGTTAAAAAAATGAATAAATTAGCTGGGTATGCCTGTGGTCCTAGATCCTCTGGAGGCTGAGGCAGGAGGAACTCTTTAGCCCAGGTGTTTGAAGCTGCAGTGAGCTATGATTGAGCCAAGGGATTTTTGGAAACCAGTCAGTAAAGGTTCTGGCCCAGTTTTTGTTACTTTGGGAGAGTGTGTTTAGCCATTTGGCTTGTTTGAAAATTTCTTGGACATGAGTTTCCACTTTTCCAGACACATTAATGTAGATCAACAGGTTTTACTGATGACAGCAACTTGTTCAGCTAGGAGATAATCTAGAGCTCGTCTATTTCAAAAACCATTCCTGCTAGTGAGCCTAAAGACTTTTCTAGCAACGATAGACTTGCACCAGTATTTGCTAAGTCTAGTATTTGCCAGTATTTCAAGGGAGGTGGTTAAGTTCCCATAGTGATTTCATGGTAAGTAAAACCTCCCCAAGGGGCAAGAGTTGCAATAGTTCCCACAACTCTGGCCACAATAAATCCTAGGGTCTTTTTTCTTCTAGAACGGGATTCTAGATTGGAAATTATGTTTAGGACAGTGATTTGGGTGGGAGCTATTGTACCCGGAGTACAAACATCATAATGAAGAGAATTATGAAGATAGAATAAAGCCAAAGCTTGAAAGGAGTTTAAATAATTTTTAGCAGTGCCGCAAAGCCATAAGAACCCAGGAGTGGCAGCCAGGTAATATGGTGTTGATTGGTTTGATTAAAATGTTGGAAACAAAGGAAAGGGGCCTCATGACAGTTTTTGAGAGGCCCCATATGAGAGGAAAAGTCATGGTAATGTCCCAACTGGTTGGGTGAGTGGGGGGCGCAGCGGTGGTGTTCAAAACCAGGGAAGCATATGTGCAATGGATAGGATATAAGTGGCATGATGGTTTTTTCCGACATTGGTTATATCATTCTAGTAACATACATGAGTGGTATTAGGAGTGCAACGGGTGGTGTATACTGGAGGCCTTACTATACTGGTTTGTTTGAAAGGCTTAAAAATGGGCAGTGATTAGACAGATTCAGAGTTTCATTGTAAGAGCCTAAGGCCTCAAATGGGTTAATGTTACCCACAGGAGTACCATTATAACAGGGTGTACATCCTAAAGTAACATTACAAATTAAAGAAGTTCCAATGATATTATAAGTATGAATGGTGGGGGGAGTACTAAGATTACACGAAGGTGGAGATATTTCCCATTTTACCAGCATGGAGAGAAATGGTTGGGGTAGGAAGGTGTGATAAGAAGACTTGCTCAGCTGCAATTAGATTTACCCAAGGCTCATCCATAGAAAAGGAAAAGACAGGGGCTTGGAAGGACTCAAGGCCCCAGCAGTCATCTAGAGGATGACTTTGAGAGGCTTGGTTATAATCCAGGAATAAAGTTACAGGTGCATGTCCTTCCCCTTGTCCTTGTTCTGCAGAACCACCTTGTCAGGTATGTTGGTGAGGTTGTGGCTGTGATGGCTTAGGAGAAAGAAGTGACCCTCTGTCACAAGGGAGGGAGGGGCACTCATTTTTCTGATGATGCTCTTGTTTGCAATGAGAACAGGGTCCTGGGGGTGGCTTGTAACCTGGAGGTTTTGGACATTTTCTTCTCTAGTGTCCTGGATTTCTGCAGTGATGACAGGCCCGTGTTCTGTTAGTGTTATGGGGACGAGCCTTGGCTAATGAAAAGGAATGTGCCAATGCCGTCACCATGTAATTAGTGTGGTGCTGGCATTTTTCCTCCCCCAATGGAACTGTTTTTGTTTTGGATATTTCCTCCTGATTATTGAAAATCTTAAAGCCTACATTTAATAAAGTAAGAAAGGGAGTTTGTGGGCCATGCTCTAATTTTTGGAGTTTTTGTCTGATGTCTGGGGAAGTCTGACTTATAAAATGTATGGCCAGAATTGATAGGCTGTTAGGGATTTGGGGGTCAAAACTTGTGTATTTATGCACGTCCTCCACCAGTGTAGCCTGGAAAAGGATGAGGCTCTCAGATGGCTCCTGAGTGATTTCTTGTAATTTAGAAAAATTAACAGATTTTATTACTGCCTTTTTCATTTCTTCCAACAAAAAAGAGATCATATAATGTCATCTGCCCCTGCCTCTCTTTGGGCCGGCATCAGCAGCCCAGTATTGCCAATTGGGTTCTGGGTCAGGGACAGCTTCTGCCCCGGCTTTATCATTGTTAGGATTATGAACATGAGCTTCATCTGCCCAAGCTTGACCATATGCGTGACCTTTCTTCATGGGAACAGCAAGTAGTTAATACCGCAAATATGTCTTGCTAGATTCAATCAAAGGCAATAGTTAAAGTCTAAAATTCTTGAATGAACTTAGAGGGATCCAGGCTAAATGAACCCAAACTTGGATTAAATTTGTGAAAAATCAGACATTGGAAAAGGGACATGAACTTGGATTGCTCCTAAATCTCCATTAGCTACCTCACAGAGAGGCAAAACATTCTGGGATTTTCTGAGGACTCTGTACTAGTGGTATATGTAACTCCTGTGTGAGTATCTGACAGGGATAAAGTATCTGGACATGGGGGTGGTTGATTAGGGGATGGAGCAGATGGGGAGAGTGTAGGTAAAGCAGGAGCAGGCTGAGGACAGTGTGATAGGCAAAAGGGTCATCTAAGACACCAGACTCGAGGAGGGAGGAAGTTTCTTGGAAGGATACATGAAAATTTTTATGTAATTTTGAGTTTTGGGATAAAGCCAAAAAGACATGAACATACAGGATAAAGACAAAAAGGCCAGAACATATCCTTTTTGAGAGTCTGGTAAAATGCATCTACTTGTAAAATAATATTGTGATGCAAAGTTCCATTAATAGGCCAATTTGATGTATTAGGGATTACAAAAGAAAATTATATGCTTCTTTTTGGGCGTTTATGGGTCAAAATTGGACTGATTTTTAAGAACGCATGCATTCTGGAGATGTATAGAAATTCTAGTTGCTTATAAATTTTTGGGAAAGAAGTCTGGTACCAGATGCTGGAGTCAGATAATAGGGAAGTCTAATCACTTCCGAATTCCTCAGATAAGGAGTTTTGCCTCTGGATGGCCGGATTCATTGGCCACCAGATGATCTTTGCTTTACTTAAGAAGCAAATCAAAGGATTTCCCTGGCTGATTCTCGCTCACCAACAGGTCCTCCAGGAGCCGGTCTCCCAGCCCTGCCCCTCGCAGCCGTAGCTGCAGCCGCAGCAGATCTGCCAGCCCCTCCACCGCTGTCAAGGTCAGGAGCCCGTCCCCAAACCGCTCCAAGCTGTCCAATGTGGCGCGCAAGGCTGCCCTCTTGTCCCGGTTCAGCGATTCCTATTCCCAGGCCCGCCTGGACGCGCAGTGCCTGCTGCGGCGCTGCATCGACAAGGCTGAGACCGTTCAGCGGATCATCTACATCGCCACAGTGGTATGTGACGCCTGCGGGACTCCCGGCTCCTTAGGGCAGCCGGGAGACAAGTTCTGTAACGTGAATGGAACAACTTACAAAGACTAGTGGATCCTAAAGTCACTGAAGTGGGGGAGATTCCAGTCTCCCCATCTGTCTCCTTCCTTCTCTTTCTTCCTCCTTCCCTTTCTTCCTCCTTTCCTATTTCCTTCCTTCCTTCCTTCTTCCCTCCATCCCTCCCTCCCTCCTTTCTTTCCTTCCTCTTTGTCTCTTCCCGTCTCTCTCCCTCTCTCCTTCCTTCCCTCCCTCCCTTCCTTTCTCTTTCCCTCCCTCTCTCCATCTCTTCCTCCTTCTTTCTTTCCTTTCTCCCTTCTTCCTCCATTGTTTCCTTCCTCTCTCTCCTTCCTTCCTTCCTTCCCTTTCATTACAAATATTTGGGGGATGAATCATCTTCACAATCGATAACTATTCATATATATATGAATAGTTAGATAATATTTATTTATTTAGTTAGTTAGTTATATTGACCAGGCATTTGTTTAAGAAGTATCCGTAAACGCAGGACTATCTCAAATGGGTTTATACAAAGTAGATTTGCACTGTACCTTTTGTCTAATATGAGCATATGCACATATGCTCATATATGCACACAGTGGATATATTATTGCTAATGGCTGTCATTTGGTTTACTTTAGTTCTTAAACAAATGAGAAGGCTGTGATTGTATTAATGCTTCTGTTTGTTTAATTAAGAGTAGTTATTAAAACTGCTTACATATCAGCTATTTGAGTATGGCAAATTTTAAAAGTGTACATATGTATCCTTAATTTCCAAAACAAATGTTTGTTCTATGGGTTAGTGTCATACTAAGATACTGAGAGTTCATGAGGAGAATTGTTAAATATTAAGAAACAAAACAAAACATTGGTATGAGAGCAGAATTATCAGAAATACTGAACTTTATCCTGTATTTATTCATTTAAATCAGGGTTAGCAAACCATGATCTATGGACCATATCTGGACCTGGCTCATATTTCTAAGAGAAATACTACTGTCTGAAAGCTAAGAATGTAAGAATGTTTTTAGATTTTTAAAGGGTTGTAAAAAAAAAAGACAGAAACTGTATGTAGCTCAACATGCATACAATATTTGCTGTCTGGCTCCTTATTGAAAAACGTTTGCCATCCCCTGGTTTATATAATTAAGAACCACTTACTGAGTTAGTTAAAGCTCTGTCAATGTACAGGCCACATCTTCCTTGCATAACGGAGTTTTCCCAACGCTTACCACACCATAAGCATTTAATAAATATTTGTTGAATTAACATATGCCAGGACACATGTCTGAGTCTGGATATGTGTTTATAACATAAACACTAGACTGATAATTTTCTCTTATTTCTTGACCAGTAATGTGATATTGCTATGGGCTTATAGCAGGGGATTTATTTCCTTCAATTTCTGCACTGTCTGCTTCCTGCACTCAGAATTTCTAGAATAATAGTCAACTGTCTTGATGTTAGTGAGCATGGATTATTATATGTTTATGTACTTTTCAAAGTTAGAGATGTATTTTCTTCCAGACTAAAAATGTTTTTGATCAACTGTGTTTAGTTATCAGAAGACCAATATGATGTTGAAGCTCGGATTCTTTCTAATTCCTTGTTTTGGATCTCTTCACCTACCTCTTTTCACCAAATAAATTTGCTGCATTTTTGTGTGCAGGAGGCATTCCATGTAGCAAAAATGGCATTCAGACACTTCAAGATCCGTGTGAGAAAATCGTTGACACCATCTTACGTGGGGTCGAATGACTTTGAGAATGCTGTCTCGGATTATGTCATTTGTCATCTTGATCTATATGATTCTCAAAGCAGTGTCAATGTAAGTGTTGAGTCTTTTATTAGGACTGGTTTGCTGCTGCTGCTGCAGTTTATATTGAGTACTAATAACTCAGAAATCCATCCAGCATTTAGTATTAATTCTATGTAATGAAAAAGAAGAAAGGAACAGCATTCAATTTACTTGGTAGCACCTGCCATTATTGACTGTTTCTTCCTTAAACATATTATAGGGAAAAATTGTCTGAGTTTCTTTAGATAGGCTGTTATGATCAGGAGATGGAATATCATAGTTCTTAAGAGCAAGGATTTTGGGAAAAGTAAGTATGGATTTGCTTCCTGATTCTGACACTTACTAGCTGTGTGATCTTACACATTTACTTAATCTCTGTATGCTTTAGTTTTCTAATCCTTAAGTGGGAGTAACAATGTTCATTACTCCACAGAGTCATTGAGAGCATTAAATGAAAGAAAGTAGGCAATTTGCTTAGCACAAGACATGGCACATAGTTAACACTCAATAAAAGCAAACTATTAATAATGATTGTTATGGATTATGAACAATTCAGAGTTCTGCGTTGGCACATCATACCCTTGCCCAGAATAGAAAAATAAGGAAATGATAAATAAAAGCCACAGAAGGTTTTTTTCCTTGCTTTTTTAGGACTCTCTTGGCTTTTACTGTGTCATTTCTACTCTGTGTCCTCTTTCCTTCTTCCCTGTGAATGGGTGGCAACATCTTTCTCCTTTTAGCACATTCACTGTTTTTCTGCTTTAACTTGTTTTGGCTCACATTCTCTTTTCCCACCTCCCATCAGTCCTAATATTCTTAGGATGTCAGAGTGTTTTTGTCACAGGCTGGTAACAAAGTGATGCCATTTTTTGTTTTTCAGGATGTGATCCGAGCCATGAATGTCAATCCCAAGATTTCATTCCCTCCTGTCGTTGACTTTTGCCTTCTCAGTGACTTCATCCAGGAGATATGTTGCATTGCCTTTGCAATGCAGGCCTTAGAACCACCCCTAGATATTGCATATGGGGCAGATGGAGAAGTTTTTAATGATTGCAAGTAAGAGACACAGGAGCAGAAGCTAAGGGATTTATCATGAATACATTGTCTTGTCTGTTTCCTGAAAACAATTTAGGGAAAAGAACTCTGGGTGGGGAAATTAACAGACACTACCTGATTTTCAGGCCTTACCATATACTTCTCTGTACTCCAGGGCAGGACCCACTCCTAGAGTTATTTTCCGTTGAACATATTGGTCTTTGGGAGAGAACTAATGAGGACTTGGAGCCTATCTAGAACACTTTTTTAAAGATGCTCTATAAATACAAATGTGCATTACTTTCTATTGGTTTTTATTGCATTACTCAGGCCAGGCTTCTCAAAGTATGATGTGTGGATCACCTGCATCAGAATTACTCAAGGTACTTGTTAAAAATACACATTCCTGGATTACATTTTCTGACATTTTATGCAGTAGGTCTAAGACAGGGCTCAGGAATCTGCAATTTAACAAGCACCCGGGTGTTCCTTGTGCACAGTAATGTTTGAAAATTAATGCTCTTGACTCTTTTGTCTAGGACCAATAGATTGCTACCAACTTTTACAGGATAAATATTCCCCTTATAAATTAAAATACATTAAACTAATGTAAAACATTGTATTGTGATTTCTTGAGATCACAGGATATAGCTGGAGATTATCTGGGAAGAAATCAAGCTAGTGGTTAAGAACACAGGCTCTGGCCTCAAGCTGCTTAGGTTCAAATTTCAGCTCCATCACCTATTAGCTGTATAATGTTAGGCATGCCACTTAATTTTTCTATTTCTTAGTTTCCTCTCTATCCAATGGGGGAAATAATAATGCCTACTTCCTAGGGTCGTAGAAGGTTAGTTGAGATAATTCAGACAAGGCACTTAGGATGCTGCCCAGCATGAAGTGGGTGCCCAGGAAATATTCACTCTGGGTTTTTGTCCAGGTTGTAAAGTTATGCCCAGCATTCCTGAAAGCTTGTTGATGAGGGAGGATGGATAGTACCACTCAGAATCATTCACTTTCTTTCACTTATGCAAATCACAACAATAATGAACTTTCCAATTGCCTTATAGCATGTCATATTTTCTTGCCATTGTCTTGCTTCTAGTTTCTCCAACATGGATCAACTCATGGAAGAGCTGATACTAGGACATTACACTGCAGTTGGGTCTTTTTGGTTCCACAGAGCACATTATCTTCATTTGTCTCCCTTTATTCCTTTCTCCTTTAGAGGATGGAGAGTGCCATTCAGAACCATTCACCGTTTTAGTTTATGGAATCTGCACATGTCAAAGACTTCTGTAGGGCCTCTTGCTGACATGTATTTAACCAGAGGGAATGTGCAGCTTCTAGGGCATTCTCTGGCCTGTTTGCCTGGACATCTGTGCAGCTGGAATTGGATTTTCTAACAATGATTGGATTTAGTTCTACTTCTAGAACTTCACAGAACAAGGCTAACCCTTTTTCACCCTGGCAGCCTTTTGTACATTTGAAAGCAATTACTCAAACCCTCCTCCTTCTGGCCTCAGGGCTTCAGGGTTTCTTCATATGAAGTAGATTTGGGACTTCTTGACAAATAGATTCATTGTCTTGTTCTTGATCTGTGCACCTTTTAAAGAAAGTGAACTGACCGACCTAGAGGAACTAACACCCTTTTTATTCTTATTCTCCATTAATTCAGCTAACTTACAGTAGTTTTTCTTTCTTTTTTAGCCTTCTAACAGTGTTTATTCATTTTGAGTACAACTGAAACCTACTGTATTTTTCTTGTACTGTGACTAAACCATATATCTCCTCTATTTGTGCAAATGCTTTTTAGACTCAATTATAGGACCTCATATTTATTCACATTTTATTTTATCTTATTAAATTCAGCTTATTGTTCCAGCCTGTTGAGCTGTTTTTAATCAATGTCATCTTTTTTTTTTTCTAACCACCTGCATCTTTGAGCATGTTTTCTATATTTCATACAACTCATTCATAAACATGATGACTTATCATGGGATTGAGAGAGAGCCCTCAGCATCTTCCTTCAGGTTTCTGTTGATCCATTAATTACCCCTCTTTGGATATGATCATTTAATTGGTTTCCAATCCACCTACTTAAGTTAACCATCCTCCTATATTTCTTTTATTTTGTCCACAAAGACAGCATGAAAAATTCTATGGGAAGCCTGATGGGACTTCAGATACTAGTCTATGTCTTTAGAATTCCCCTGAATTGCAACTCTTGTAATCCTGAGAAGAGAAGGAATACAATTAGTTTGACACGATTTGGTCTTAGCGTATCCGTGCTGGGTCCCAGTTATCACTAGTTCCTATTCTAAGAGGCCACAAACATTCTTAAATAACAGAATTTGACCTATATTTACTCAGATCTGAGCATAATACAAAATGAGCATAATACAAAATGAAAATTCACACTGATGTTTTCCCCTAGATATGCTCCATAATTGCTTAACTTCTCTTTCTTTTTTTGTATATTGAAAACAGATACCGCCGCAGCTACGACTCGGATTTCACTGCTCCCTTAGTCCTCTATCACGTGTGGCCTGCTCTCGTGGAGAATGACTGTGTCATTATGAAGGGAGAAGCTGTCACCAGGAGAGGGGCTTTTGTACGGTGGCCTTGCCTAGTGACAATTCATCCCAAGTGTTTGATTCACAAGTTCGAGAACATTTATAAACCCAGAGATTCTATAAAAGAAGTTTATAAAGAGTTGATAAGATTTCATACAAAGGAGAGGTCGGAGATGATCTCAAGAAGAACTGATTCTTTTCTTTGATTCTTCCATAATTCTGCATAATTTCCTGGCAGTAATTTCTTTACTTCTTGCTTTATTTAGAAGATGGAATCAGTCATATTTACCTCCTCCATCTTAGAATTATTATGATATTTTAAAAACAAAGCCCTTTGAAGTTATCTTGTAGGAGGATTTCCATAATCCTAAGCACTTAAAATCAATTAACTTTCAGGAAACGATTTGCCAAATTTTTACTGACAATTCTCTGTTTTGGGAAACTGCGAATGTGCCCTGTTTTTCTCTCCTTGGTATGATGTGTATGGAGGGGAGGGATGGAGACAAAGAGGGAAGAGGAGGTGGGAGAGAGGAACCAATCGGTTTGGGAAGGTCGCTTCCTATATCCATTGGTTATAGAATGTTTTGAACCAAATACTTGAACAGCCTTTAAAATGGAGTCTTAGGTACCGTATGTGAGCATGTGGGTGTGTACGTGTTGTACCGGGGATTGGGTGATGGAACTGGTAGTGCTTGGATATTCTGCATAGTTTATGTTATGTAGTTTTTACCCCTGCCTTTCTTAGAAAGAGTTAAATGAAGCCCCTTAGTCCAGGATGATGCCCACAGCTGGCTGATCTCTGTTCCTGTTCTCCTTGAACTGAAGAATAGGGAAGTGCTTTATGGCAGCTTTCACACATACAGTGGAGAAGGGGAATATTTTATTTTAAAAGAACTGAAGAAAAGGGTTTTTGTAGCTTAAAAATCCCATTACAGTGAATACTATCTTAAAATGTTTTGTTCCATAAATGTTGAGCCCTTAGCTGGGCATGGTGGCCCACACCTGTAATCCTAGCACTTTGGGAAGCCAAGGCAGGAGGATTGTTTGAGGAGTTTGAGATGAGCCTGGGCAACATAGCAAGACCTCATCTCTACAAAAAATAAACAAATTAGCTGGGCATCATGGTGCATACCTGTAGTACCAGCTACTTGGGAGGCTGAGGAGGGAGGATTGCTTGAGCTGGAGAGGTTGAGGCTGTGTGAGCCATGATTGTGCCACTGCACTCCAGCCTGGATGACAGAGTAAGATCCTGTCTTTTTTTTTTTTTTGAGATGGAGTCTCGTTCTGTCGCCCAGCTGGAGTGCAGTGGTACGATCTCAGCTCACTGCAACCTCCGCCTCCCAGGTTCAAGCGATTCTCCTGCCTCAGCCTCCTAAGTAGCTGGGATTACAGGTGCTTGCCACCATGCCCAGCTAATTTTCATATTTTTAGTAGAGACGGGGCTTCACCATGTTGGTCAGGCTGGTCTCAAACTCCTGACCTCATGATCCACCCACCTCAGCATCCCAAAGTGCTGCGATTACAGGCATGAACCACCACACCCGGCCTGAGATCCTGTCCAAAAAAAAAAAAATATTGAGTCCATAGAAATAGAAATTGGGTTTTATTGATCCAACAGCTACACATGTTCTACAATAAAACATACTTCTTGCTCCTACAGCAGTCACGCTCTGTTAAGAAGATCTTATCTGTTGCGCAGTTTGGAAAGGAGGGAGAAGAAATACCCATTATTCTTATGTTTTACATTAAATAGCCATTGCCTTTTAACTTCCTTCTTCTCTCCCATCAAGCATATCAGGAACATATGTCCAAGCTTAAACCCTAAAACAAAATAATAGGAAGTTCTTCCTAAAAGAAAGAACTTGGAAAAGAAAGGGGTTGAAGTAGGGAAATTTCAAGGATTTTACCAGTAAAATCTCATCTTAGTGAATATAGCTTTCTTCTTATTCATTTAGTTAGAAAGCAGATAGGCAGTAGTGGTGTTTTATTCATTCATCCAATGATATTTATTTATTCGATAGTTATTTATGACCCAAACACTGTATTTATGTGCTAGAGATTTAGCAATAAATAAAACAGATACAAATCTCTACCCACATGGAGCTTACATTCTCCAGCACTAACAAACTCCTATGTAATTTCCAATAGCTTACTCATAAAAACATTCTACTGGCATCAAACACCAGAATATCCCAAGGTTCATTGTAATGGGATTATATTTAAAAAGTACCTGAAGTTACTGCCAAATATTGGGCAGCTATAGGCGGTGAAAGGAGTGTAGCTTGTGCAGATGATCAGTAATGGGCAAGTGTAATCACATAAGTAAAACTCTTATTCTGTGGGATATGCATGTTGTTTTGAGCCATGACAGTTTTCACAAACTCCTGACTATGTCTCTCTTTCTCTCTCTTTTTTAAGTGGAATTCGGTGCGATCTCTAAGTCGTTGTCGAAGCAGGAGTTTAAGTCCCATTTGCCCCCGTAGCCAAATTGGTTTAAACACGGTACATATCTATCTAATCATTTTTACACAAAATTCATCTATGGTTGGCTTTTTTTTTTTTACTTCAGCAGTACAAAAGAGGTGATTATAAGTCTACAGGTGGAAAGAGAACCTGTTGCAATAATGCTAGCTCCAAATTGATTTTTATACTACTGTGGGCTAAATAATTTATTATTCTAGAAAGGAGTAGAGTTTTATCTTTCTTTCTTAGTTCAAAGAATAGTAGATTTTATGTATTTCATAGTTTTATTTTTATCTTGGATGAAATGGGCTATTAGAGATCAGATAGTGGACTGAAGAGTGAATGGGATACCATAGTCAACTGATCTTGGCACAAGTCCCTGGTTCCTCTAGAAATTTGTGTATGAGTTTAGAGAAATTACTCAAATGGTCTGGATTTCAATACCTTATAAAGGGCATTGCAGGTATTAATGTGTCCTCAACTTCAAATTAGAAAAAATAAGGTTTTTTTGTGTGTATTAGTTTTTGGAAAGATTGCTAATACTTCTGTTAAAGAGAAAAATAACAGCAAAAACATCGTGAAAACTATGAAGATAACATCCCTAAAAACATTATTATGGGCTGGGTAGGGTGGCTGACACCTGTAACTCTAGCACTTTCAGAGGCTGAGGTGGGAGGATTGCTTGAGCCCAGGAGTTTGAGACCAGCTATGGCAACATGGGGAAACATTGTCCCTATAAAACAAAACAAAAATCCTCCCCAAAATTAGCTGGATATAACAAAAAATTCCCCCCCAAATTAGCCAGGCATGGTGGCATGTGCCTGTAGTCCCAGCTACTTAGGAGGCTGAGCTGGGAGGATCACTTGAGCCCAGGGAGGTCGAGGCTGCAGTTAGCCATGATTGTACCACACTGCACTCTAGCCTGGGTGAGAGAGTGAGACCCTGTCTTAAACAAAACAAAACAAAACTCCCCAAAACAATAAAAAAATTATGATTCACCACTATTCATTTATTCAACACATATTTAGTCAGTGCCTTTTGAATACAGGGCTAGACCAAGACATGTGGACACCAAATAGGCTAACAATGTGCTGTTCCTCCAAATAATAATTATTTAAATATTTGTTCAACCTTGTTTAGAGAGAGTGGTAGAGAAGGAGAATCACATCCGGCAACCCTACACACTTCTGAAATTGCCTCTAGCGTGCAGCTGTAGCCCCAAAGTTGCAAAACTTCCTCAGCAAAACAAAAACAAAACCAAAAACCCCTGCAGTTGATGAAACCCAGCTTCCTTAATGACTTTTTTCTTTTTTTTTTTTATACTTTAAGTTCTGGGTTACATGTGCAGAACATGCAATTTTGTTACATAGGTATACACATGCCCTGGTGGTTTGATGCACCCATCAACCAATCGCCTACATTAGGTATTTCCCCTAATGTTATCCCTCTCCTAGACCCTCACCCCCCACCCCCGACAGGCCCCAGTGTGTGATGTTGCCCTCCCTGTGTCCATGTGTTATCATTGTTCAACTCCCACTTATGAGTGAGAACATGTGGTGTTTGGTTTTCTGATCTTGTGATAGTTTGCTGAGAATGATGGCTTCCAGCTTCATCAATGTCCCTGCAAAGGACATAAATTCATCCTTTTTTATGGCTGCATAGTGTTCCATGGTGTATATGTGCCACATTTTCTTAATCCATTCTATCATTGATGGGCATTTGGGTTGGTTTCAAGTCTTTGCTTTTGTGAGTAGTGCTGCAATAAGCATATGTCTGCATATGTCTTTATCGTAGAATGATTTATAATCATTTGGGTATATGCCCAGTAATGGCATTGCTGGGTCAAATGGTATTTCCAGTTCTAGATCCTTGAGGAATCACCACACTCTCTTCCACAATGGTTGAACTAATTTACACTCCCACCAAGAGTGTAAAAACATTCCTATTTTTCCACAACCTCTCCAGGATGTGTTGTTTCCTGACTTTTTAATGATTGCCATTCTAACTGGTGTGAGATGGTATCTCATTGTGGTTTTGATGTGCATTTCTCTAATGACCAGTGATGATGAGCCTTTTTTTCATATGTCTGTTGGCTGCATAAATGTCTTCTTTGGAGAAGTGTCTGTTCATATCCTTCGCCCGCTTTTTGATGAGGTTGTTTGTTTTTTTCTTGTAAATTTGTTTAAGTTCTTTGTGGATTCTGGATATTAGCCCTTTGTCAGATGGAGAGACTGCAAATATTTTCTCCCATTCTGTAGGTTGCCTGTTCATTCTAATGATAGTTTCTTTTGCTGTGCAAAAGCTCTTTAGTTTATTAGATCCCATTTGTCAATTTTGGCTTTTGTTACCATTGCTTTTGGTGTTTTAGGCATGAAGTCTTTGCCCATGCCTATGTCCTGAATGGTATTGTCCAGGTTTTCTTCTAGGATTTTTATGGTCATAGGTCTTACATTTAAGTCTTTGGTCCATCTTGAGTTGATTTTTGTAAAAGGTGTAAGGAAGGGGTCCAGTTTCAGTTTTCTGCATACGGCTAGCCAGTTTTCACAACACCATTTTTTAAACAGGAAATCTTTTTTCCCCATTGCTTGTTTTTGTCAGGTTTGTCAAAGATCAGATGGTTGTAGCTGTATGGTTTTATTTCTGAGGCCTCCGTTCTGTTCCATTGGTCTATATATCTGTTTTTGTACAAGTACCATGCTGTTTTGCTTACTCTAGCCTTGTAGTATAGTTTGAAGTCAGGTAGCGTGATGCCTCTAGCTGTGTTCTTCTTGCCCAGGATTGTCTTGGCTAGGAGGGCTCTTTTTTGGTTCCATATGAAATTTAAAGTGGTTTTTTCCAATTCTGTGAAGAAAGTCAGTGGTAGCTTGATGGAGATAGCATTGAATCTATAAATTACTTTGGACAGTATGGCCATTTTCACGATATTAACTCTTCCTATCCATGAACATGGAATGTGTTTCCATTTGTTTGTGTCTTCTCTGATTTCCTTGAGCAGTGGTTTGTCGTTCTCCTTGAAGGGGTCCTTCACATCCCTTGTAAGTTGTATTCCTAGGTATTTTATTCTCTTAGTAGCAATTGTGAATGTGAGTTCACTCATGATTTGGCTCTCTGTTTGTCTGTTATTGGTGTATAGGAATGCTTGTGATTTTTGCATGTTGATTTTGTATCCTGAGACTTTGCTGAAGTTGCTTATCAGCTTAAGGAGGTCTTGGGCTGAGACGATGGGGTTTTCTAAATATAAAATCATGTCATCTGCAAACAGAGACAATTTGACTTCCTCTCTTCCTATTTGAATCCGCTTTATTTTTTTCTCTTGCCTGATTGCCCTGGCCAGAACTTCCAATACTATGTTGAATAGGAGTGGTGAGAGAAGGCATCCTTGTCTTGTGCCGGTTTTCAAAAGGAATACTTCCAGTTTTTACCATTCAGCAAGTATGATATTGGCTGTGGATTTGTCATAAATAGCTCTTATTATTTTGAGATATGTTCCATTGATACCTAGTTTATTGAGAGTTTTTTAGCATGAAGGGGTGTTGAATTTTATTGAATTTATTGATTTTTTCTGCATCTATTGAGATAATCATGTGGTTTTTGTCATTGGTTCTGTTTATGTGATGGATTACATTTATTGATTTGCATATATTGAACCAGCCTTGCATCCCAGGAATGAAGCCAACTTGTTCATAGTGGATAAGCTTTTTGATGTGCTGCTGGATTCGGTTTGCCAGTATTTTACTGAGGATTTTTGCATCGATGTTCATCAGGGATATTGGCCTGAAATTTTCTTTTTTTGTTGTGTCTCTGCCAGGTTTTGGTGTCAGGATGATGCTGGCCTCTTAAAATGAGTTAGAGAGGATTCCCTATTTTTCTATTGTTTGGAATAGTTTCAGAACGAATGGTACCAGCAACTCTTTGTACCTCTGGTAGAATTCAGCTGTGAATCCGTCTGGTCCTGGACTTTTTTTGGTTGGTAGGCTATTAATTACTGCCTCAGTTTCAGAACTTGTTATTGGTCTATTCAGGGATTCGACTTCTTCCTGGCTTAGACTTGGGAGGGTGTATGTGTCCAGGAATTTATCCATTTCTTCTAGATTTTCTAGTTTATTTGTGAAGAGGTGTTTATAGTATTCTCTGATGGTAGTTTGTATTTCTGTGGGATCAGTGATGATACCCCTCTTATCATTTTTTATTGTGTCTATTTGATTCTTCTCTCTTTTCTTCCTTATTAGTCTGGCTAGCAGTGTATCTATTTTGTAGATTTTTTTTAAAAAAACCAGCTCCTGGATTCATTGATTTTTTGAAGTGTTTTTAATGTCTCTATCTCCTTCAGTTCTTCTCTGATCTTAGTTATTTCATGCCTTCTGCTAGCTTTTGAATTTGTTTGCTGTTGCTTCTCTAGTTCTTTTAATTTTGATGTTAGGGTGTCAATTTTAGATCTTTCCTGCTTTGTCTTGTGGGTATTTAATGCTATAAATTTATCTCTAAACACTGCTTTAAATGTGTCCCACAGATTCTGGTAAGTTGTCTTCATTCTCATTGGTTTCAAAGAACATCTTTATTTCTGCCTTCATTTTGTTATTTACCCAGTAGTCATTCAGGAGCAGGTTGTTCAGTTTCTATGTATTTGTGTGCTTTTGAGTGAGTTTCTTAGACCTGAGTTCTAATTTGATTGCTCTGTGATCTGAGAGACTGTTTGTTATTATTTCCATACTTTTGCATTTGCTGAAGAGTGTTTTACTTCCAATTATGTGGTCAATTTTAGAATAAGTGCTATCTGGTGCTGAGAAGAATGTACATTCTGTTGATTTGGGGTGGAGAGTTTTGTAGAGGTCTATTAGGTCCACTTGGTCTAGAGCTGAGTTCAAGTCCTGAATATCCTTGTTCATTTTCTGTCTCATTGATCTGTCTAATATTGACAGTGGGGTGTTAAAGTCTCTCACTATTATTGTGTGGGAGTATAAGTATCTTTGTAGGTCTCTAAGAATTTGCTTTATGAATCTGGGTGCTTCTGTATTGGGTGCATATATATTTAGGATGGTTAGTTCTTGCTGCATTGTTCCCTTTACCATTATGTAATGCCCTTCTTTGCCTCTTTTGATCTTTGTTGGTTTTAAGTCTGTTTTATCAGAGATTAGGATTGCAACCCCTGCTTTTTTTTGCTTTCCATTTGCTTGGTAAATATTCTTCCATCCCTTTATTTTGAGCCTGTGTGTGTCTTTGCACGTGAGATTGGTCTCCTGAATATAGCACACTGATGGGTCTTGACTCTTTATCCAATTTGCCAGTCTGTGTCTTTTAATTGGGGCATTTAGTCCGTTTACATTTAAGGTTAATATTGTTATGTGTGAATTTGATCCTGTCGTTATGATGCTAGCTGATTGTTTTGCCCATTAGTTAATGCAGTTCCTTCATAGTGTCAATGGCCTTTACATTTTGCTTTGTTTTTGCAGTGGCTGGTACCGGTTTTTCCTTTTCATGTTTAGTGCTTCTTTCAGGAGCTCTTGTAAGGCAGGTCTGGTGATGGCAAAATCCCTCAGCATTTGCTTGTCTGTAAAGGATTTTATTTCTCCTTTGCTTATGCAGCTTAGTTTGGCTGGATATGAAATTCTGGGTTAAAAATTATTTTCTTTAATGAACGTTGAATATTGGCCCTCACTCTCTTCTGGCTTGTAGGTTTTCTGCAGACAGATTCACTGTTAGTATGATGAGCTTCCCTTTGTGGTTAACCCAACCTTTCTCTTTGGCTGCCCTTAGCGTTTTTTCTTTCATTTCAACCTTGGTGAATCTGACGATTATGTGTCTTGGGGTTGCTCTTCTTGAAGAGCATCTTTGTGGAGTTCTCTGTATTTCCTGAATTTGGATCTTGGCCTGTCTTGCTAGGTTGGGGAATATCTCCTGGATAATAACCTGAAGAGTGTTTTCCAACTTGGTTCCATTCTCCCCATCACTTTCAAGTACATTTTCAGTCAAATGTAGATTTGGTCTTTTAACATAATCCCATATTTCTTGGAGGCTTTGTTTGTTCCTTTTTATTCTTTTTTCTCTAATCTTGTCTTCTCTCTTTATTTCATTAAGTTAATCTTCAATCACTGATATCCTTTCTTCTGCTTGGTCGATTTGGCTATTGATACTTGTGTATTCCTCACGAAGTTCTTGTGCTGTGCTCAGCCCCATCAGGTCATTTATGTTCTTCTCTACATTGGTTATTCCAGTTAGCAATTCGACTAACCTTTTTTCAAGGTTCTTAGCTTCCTTGCATTGGGTTAGAACATACTCCTTTAGCTTGGAGTTGTTTGTTATTACCCACGTTCTGAAGCCTACTTCTGTCAGTTCATCAAACTCATTCTCCATCCAGTTTTGTTCCCTTGATGGCTATGAGTTGTGATCCTTTAGAGGAGGAAAGGTGTTCTGGTTTTTGGAATTTTCAGCCTTTTTGTGCTGGTTTTTCCCCATCTTTGTGGAATTATCTACTTTTGGTCTTTGATGTTGGTGACCTTTGGATGGGGTCTTTGAGTGGACATGCTAATCCTTTCTGTTTGTTTCTTTTCCTTTTAACAGTCAGGCCCCTCTGCTGTCAGCCTGCTGGAGTTTACTGAAAGTCCACTCCCAACCCTGTTTGCCTGGGTATTACCAGTGGAGGCTGCAGAGCAGCAAAGATTGCTGCCTGTTCTTTCCTCTGCAAGCTTTGACCCAGAGGGGCACCTGCCAGATGCCAGCCAGAGCGCTCCTGTATGAGGTGTCTGTTGGCCCCAGTTGGGAGGTGTCTCCCAGTCAGTATACACAGGAGTCAGGGATCCACTTGAGAAGGTAGACTGACCCTTAGCAGAGCTCGAATGCTGGGCTGGGAGGTTTGCTGCTCTCTTTGGAGCCATCAGGCTGGGACGTTTAAGTCTGCTATAAGCCCCTGACTGGGGCTGCTGCCTTTTTTACAGAGATGCCCTGTCCAAAGAGGAGCAATCTGCCAGTTTGGCCACAGCAGCCTTGCTGAGCTGCAGTGTGCTCCACCCAGTTTGAACTTCCTAGCAGCTTTGTTTACACTGTGGCTGTAAAACCGCCTACTCAAGCCTCAGCAATGGTGGACACCCCTCCCTGACCAAGCTTGACCATCCCAGGTAGATCTCAGATTGCTGCTGTGCTGGCAGTGAGAATTTCAAGCCAGTGGATCTTAGTTTCCTGGGCTCCGTGGGGATGGGACCCGCTGAGCCAGACCTCTTGGCTGCCTGGCTTCATCGCCCCCTTTCCAGGGAAGTGAACGGTTCTGTTTTGCTGGTGTTCCAGGCGCCACTGGGATATGGAAAAAAAAAAAAAAAAAAAAAAAGCCCCTGCAGCTAGTTTGGTGTCTGCCCAATTGGCCGCCCAGTTTTGTGCTTGAAACCCAGGGCCCTGGTGAGGTAGTCACTGGACGGAATCTCCTGGTTTGCGGGTTGCAAAGACCATGGGACAAGTGCAGCATCTGTGCCAGAGTTCCTCAGGCTCAGACCTTCACAGCTTCCCTTGGGTAGGGGGGAACATTCTCTGGCCCTTTGCACTTCCCAGGTGAGGTGATGCCCCACCATGCATTGGCTTGCCCTCCATGGGCTACACCCTCTGTCCAACCAGTTCCAATGAGATGAACTGGGTTCCTCAGTTGGAAATGCAGAAATCACTTGCCTTCTGCGTTGATCTCGCTGGGGGCTGCAGACCAGTGCTGTTTCTATTCGGCCATCTTGAATCTACTCCCCCTTACTGACTTTAATGAGCATCTATTGTGACTCCTGCATGCTCCTTATCATACATTCTTTCTAGATCTGATGGATGCTAGATTTGGGAGGGACACAAAAATGACAAAAACATGTTATCTTCTCTGAGTAGGTCTTAATATAGGAAGATCAGGAGACCATGTCCTTTGCAGGAACATGGATGGAGCTGAAGGTCATTATCTTTAGCAAACTAACACAGGAACAGAAAACCAAATACCTTTCTCACTTATAAGTTGGAACTAAATGATGAGAACACATGGACACAAAGAGGGAACAGCAGACACTGGGGACCACCAGAGAGTGGATGGTGGGAGGAGGGAGAGGATCGGGAAAAATAACTAATCGGTACTAGGCTTAATACCCAGGTGATGAAAATCTGTCCAGAAATCCCCCATGACAAGGTTTTATGAATATAACAAACCTGCAGATGTACCCCTAAACTTAAAAAGAAAAATAAAATATAGGAAAGAGAAAGATTATTATGATTTAAACAGATTAGCTGAATGTGATACAGTCAACAAACCAATACATCTATAATATGATACAATATGATAGTCAATAAAAGAAGCAGAAAGGGCTAGAGTCATCAGATGAGACAGAGATTCCTCCCAGATTTGGTCATGAGGAAGGCATTCAACGGGGTGGTAGTATTTAATTTGGTGTTTTAGAATGGGTGGAATTTCAATGGGCTAGGAAATTGGGAAGGAATATTCAGGTGAAGAAAATGACCTAAAAAATGATAGGGAAATGGAAAAGTCATGCATCTGGCACAATCCTTTTGCTCTTAGAGATTTTCATATAGCATCATTATCTTTTTTCATGAATAAGTATTTATGGTAAGTAAAAGCAAAACAATAGTGCACTTAGTAGACTGGTAAATAAAAAGGAAACATTGGGAGCATGATACTGAGAGAACCAGAATTCCTCATTCTAAGAGGAAATGGCATATAAGAAGAAAATACTATTAGACAGTTATTGTGCAACAGCCATGGCAAATTGTAACTCTGGACTCCCATCAAAAGGCTTATTCATGGGCAATGTCCTCTGTGAGAATCCCCTATACCTTCTCTTTCTTTCTCATGTTGTGCTTAGAAAGAACACATTAATTTAAACTTTAGATGAGAATAAAATCTAATCTCAAAGGTATCACTGCAGTCAACTTTCTGTCTGTTTCCATCATCCTCTTGCCACAACAAAACTGGGTATACCTGCAAAATAAAATACAATATTTTTGGTTAGTCGGGTTTATTTTTGCCTATGTGGGGTCTTGATTCATCCAGAATGGATTCCATCTTTATCAGCTTCTATTTATCTAGAGTGTTTGAAAGCTCAGAGCAAGGATGATGCTTGTAGCCAGTTACGCCTGACCAGCTATGTCACTGACTTGTGGTTCCAGTGCAGTACCTTCTACTTAGTGAAAGTAAAGGTGAGATTTGAAAGATGAAGATTTTCTGGTTGCCTGGTGACCCTTCTTAATAGAGCAGAGTTTATGACTTATAATTTTTATAAAGGATCTCCCAGAGATTATATCATCATTTTAGCTTTAATTTATGAGTTTTAATAAATATTTTTATTTTCTGGAAAGCACTGAATTCAGTATGGCTGCTCTTAGGCCACTGAACCCAGCTTTTAACTAATAATATAATTTAAACCAATACTTCAGAAGTCTAAAAAGAATCACAATAGTCAACCTTAGGGTGAAAAATCATAGTGCTAAAGTGCCTCAGAGCAAGCTATTTGGTTGGTTTTAGGGAAAAAAAAAATGTCAAAAGAATTCATCCTTTGAGCTCCGTCTACTGTGTAATTCACATTATTCTTTTATATTTTCCAGATGTCTCGAAGTCGGAGTCCTTCTCCAATAAGATGTGGATTGCCAAGTAAGTGGGATTAGTTCAGATGGATCAAATTTTCTGCTTTTTAATACTCCTTCTAGTACTTAGCACTGAGCAGCAAAATGAATGCTTTGCTTCCTAGAGAGCATCTTTTTCTTACTCCTCACACCTTTCATGTCTGGGCCTCTGGCTGATGGTACCCTGGCAGGTCCCGTGGGTCATGTAGAAGGAGCTTCCAACCAAGAGGCTTCATTGCCATAAACCTAGATTAACCGCCTCTTTCATTTAGGTGCTTCCAAAAGAAAATCGAAGAAAGTGACCATAATAATGAACTGTCTATTTTTCTCCCTAGGATTTTAAAAGCACCAGACCTGCTCCTTTGACTCAGTGCGTGGAAACAGCTGCTTTCTCCGTACCGCCATCTGTTTTCCGTGTCTGCCTCAGACCTCACTTAAGATAATGTCAAAAGGCAATTCTGTGTATCACCCCACACAGAGAGTTAAATGTTTTGGCTTGGCGCATTTGTAACTTTAGATATATTGCATTCTATTTTATTTTATAGATACTAATTCCATTAATTTCATAAAAATGATTGTATAGGCATTTAGGATCATATTCATTCGAAGCAAAGTCCGTTACAAAGGTTCAAGATTTCCATCTCAAAACACTAGGCTCTTTTATGGGAACTATGTGAACTGAAGTGGAAAGCATTTACCATGCTGAGGCTAAAAGAAAAGATGAATCATTTTAGTTTGCAGGTGGATCGTAAATATAATTGTTGGTATCAGCTTTAGCTCAAAACCAATATTAGGTGTTTTAATTTCCTTTTAAGGTTTGGAAGACAGCCCTAATCTCAGGTTGGGGAGCTCATGTTAGTAGCAGTGACTTAAGGCTAAGTATAGAAGATAATTTAAGATACATTTTCTTTATATATTAGCCAACAAATTATATTTATTGGTTGGCTTGCTTTTCTGTTCTGATTTTGAGAGTGCCCAGTTTGGTTTAGTTGACTAATGAATGTCAAAGCTACTTAGTTGAGAGAATTTCCTTGTTCATAAATGTAGAGCAGTGATTTGATTAGAAGCCAGCTTTGAGATAAATGTTAATTACCTCATGCATATCTCCTGGGAATATTTCAAACTGTTTTAATGCATGTGTTATATGTAAAAGTTTCTTGGGACATGCTCTTCACCTATTCTACCTAGTTATTTGCAAATTCAGACCTCCTATTGAACTCTGTCTGACCAAAACTACTTAAACTCAAGGCCCAAAATTAGGGGCACCATTTACTGATTTTAAATTGAGTGTATATCCCTTGACTTCTTCACTGTCAAATACTTTTGAAACTTCACGTTCAAGATAAGAATGGAATGTTGCTTTCTTGCAATAAGTAATGTTCTTTCTGCCTTTTTTTCACTTTTAAGTCAGCCTTAAACACATGCCTCACAAACGTCTACTTTCTCCACATACTTTTGAGAGAGACACTGAATTGGCCTCAGCTCAGTTTTGCATAAGCTTAGTGCCAGAACCAGCACCTGATGCTTTTCAGGTGAAAATAAAACAAACAGCTTCTCTAAAGCATCTTACCCCTGTGCTGGAGGTTTGAGGGACCTCTTCAGTGCCTGCCCCTTGAGTCTAATGGTCACCACCTCATTCTGAAGTATAAGTTGAATTTTTTGCCCTCTTTGCATATTTACATTAGTCATCACTTTGAAGCAATGCAGGGTGCTGGAAGGAGCACTATCTGCCTAGGTAACTGCTAGTCATGACTTGGTCATCAGCTTGCTTTGTGGCACTGAGCAAGTTACTTCACTTCTCTGAGCCTTGGTTTTATCATAGGGTGAGGAGGTTGGATACAATTAGTGCACCTCTTAACCCTGCAGACTCAATGTTCCCTTTTATAACAAGTATTTTATTCTGAATATGAAATGAAAATTAAAGGTAATATAATCATCTATGTGCACGTATAATTTTAAGCAGTGAACATAGTACCCTAACTATAATATAAAGCAGAAAAAAGGCAACTTTTAATAAAATAAAATTTATTTCAATAAAAAAGCTTGGGTATAACCACCCTAGAAGATAAAATTGTCATTAGATGGCTGAACCTGCATATAGAGCCACCAGCTACAAATGAAAATCAGTGTGGGTATTGGCAACAGAAAATCACAGTGTTGTCATTGGATGTGACTTTCTGAAGTGGTGGGCAACTCTTGTTAATGTTGTAAACCAAAAAAAAAAACCTTACAGTCTTGCCCTGATTTACACAGCAGTCACATTCCTGGAAAATTCAAGTGTTTATTAAAACTATGCAACAGTTACTGTGTGTTACACGTTGAAAGGTCTTCACTAATATCTCACTAAGTAATGAGAATGCCTACGTATCAGAATTTTTTTTTCAGAAGCCAAGCACATATACTGATTTGGAAAAAGGCATAGGTAGCTCAGTTTATTTGCTTTCTACCCTGCCTGGCCACTTGCTGTTTCTTCAGTTTCTAATTTGAGCTGTAACTACACAAGGAAAACTAAATAGTCTGGAAAATTTTTGGAAAGAATCCACAAAGCCAAAGGAGACTGGCCTATACTCATTTTATCTGGGGATGTACCTTACCCTTAGAGACTATGAAAAATGTAAAGCTCTTATTTTGTAACCTGGGTAAATGTTAGTTTCTAGATTTTCGGCTTAACATCTAATAATAACATTTAAAAGGTGCTTTTGTAACTATTAGTTATTTGCAATAAAATGCTTTCCTTCCACAGTCCCAAGTTCAATGATGTCCTTTACCCATCTATAATCTCTGTATTAGTCCATTTTCACACTGCTATAAAGAACTACTTGAGACTGGGTAATTTATAACGAAAGAGGTTTTTTAATTGACTCATAGTTCTGCATGGCTGGGAACCCTCAGGAAACTTACAGTCATGGCAGAAGGTAAAGGAGAAACAAATGCCTTCTTCACAAGGTGGCAGCAGAGAGAGCGCAAGGAGGGAACTGCCAAGCGCTTTTAAACCATCAGATCTTGTGAGAACTCACTACCACAAGAACAGCATGGGGGGAACTGCCCCCATGATCCAGTTACCTCCCACCAGGTCCCTCCCTCGACACATGGAGATTACAGTTTGAGATCAGATTTGGATGGGGACACAGAACCAAACCATATCAATGTCTGTGGTCCAAACCAGGACCATAAATTCATTCAGAAATACTTACTGCACCCTGCGCTGAGGAAGACCATGGGATTGCTGCAATTCCATACTGTAGCCTTAATTGCTAGCTTTATTTTATTCACAGCTCATTGTCATGTTCAAGACACTCTCTCTGAGTAGTGCTTTACCATTTTGTGGAGCTTTCACTTACATTATTTCACTTACCATGGCAATCAAGGTGTGTCAACTTTATATGTAAGGAATCTGTCCATCCGATACACTATTCAGTCTTGTTCCAAGACTGACTTTTATTTCAGAATAAGATTCTATCCTGTTCTTTTTGTTTCTTCATGACATACGTTATCAGTTTTTCTGTTTATTGATTGTTCATTTATTCATTCATAGTCTTATTGAATACCTCCTCTGTGCTACCCATAATATACACTTCCAGGGATATAGTGGTGGACAAGGCTCTGGTTTTTATGAGTTTTATGTCATGTTCAGTTGCATTCCTTGGTGATTTTTGTGTCATAGAGAGCAGATATGATGGAAGAAATCAATAAAATAAGAGTACAGCAAAATTAAAAGAGAAAATGTTATATATCAGTTGAAGGATTTAAATACATGAATTTATGGAGCAAATACCTGTACATAAAAAAACTTTGAAAGGTAATAGTAGAAAAGTAGTATGGTGAAGTACAAAATAGAGTGTAACTCAATTATGTCAGCCACAGGTGAATTACTCAGTCCTTTAACAAAGATTTATTAAGCCTATAATCCTATGATTATTAGTAATAAAATGAGTGTGGGGAGAAGGATGGGCTCATAAGATCAATTCTTGCACCTCCCATGACCATAGCTGGGTGCTCCACCTGCTGTATTCCTAAGTAAAGGCAATTTGCAGGCCATTCTAATTTCCTTTTAAGTACCCCACAAATCCTTCATGAGGTGGATTGCTGCCAATAGCATTCTATAACATTTGGGTTGAGTGGAAGATGTCTTAGTAGTATTGCTTTGAATAATTTCATACCTATAATTAAAGGCAAGATGCTATGGAGCTTTTAAGAAACTAATGTTACACACCGCATGAGGTCATTGAAACATGAGCCCAGGAGCCCTATAGATAAGTGACATTCAGTATATGCCACTTAAATACCAAAGCAATGAAGTGCATTGGTCTGAATACAGTGTGGGCAGAGGCCTTAAAAATAAAAGAGAAACTAATTTTCTTATTTCAAAATGAAATGCAGTGGGACAATTTTACTCTTAAAAAACTGCGTATTGGGTGTCAGCATGAACATCATACTTTCTATAGTATCATTGACAACTGCCTATCAACACTAAGCAGCTATCTCTATTCTTTGCTGGGTAAGCAACGAATGTAATAAATGGTTATGTTACAGGTTTATTTCAATGTAGTTTAAGCCGTAATTTTGGAGATACAGTGGAAATAAGTATATTAAAATGTGAGATAAAATATGTCTTACAAAACTATTTAGTAATTGGACAACTGTCTGAAGACCTTGAGTGACATTTGATGAATCAGACATTTCAACAATTGATTTCTGGGGTTGGGATGCTGAAGATTGAGCATGACATTTTCCTCCTATTTATTTCTGTTTTCTTAGGTCAGGGAACACGTTTCAGAACCATGTCTTTAGAATAATAGACTTAGGATTGGCCCAGCTATGTGGGTCACAAGTTTGAAGTTGGAATGGAAAAATGTTATTTGTTCATTCATCATTAATTCATTTAAGAAGCACTTGCTGATGCTTTGTTAAGTAGTGTTCCAGGCACTGCATTAGACCCTGAGGACACAGTGGTGAGCAAGACTTTCAGTTATGGAGAGAGTGCTCTCAGCACTCCTTGGCAGTGTGTACCTATGGGATAGATCTGTGATCTTTCTGAAAGGTGGGGCAGTGGCTGTTAATGACATCTTGTTTGGGAGATAATAGTAAGGCCATGATGTTGATAGAGGGTTGAATCAATCTTTCCTGGCACTGTCACCTGGAAGCCCAGACTTAGTAATGTGTAATAACTCATTCAGGCTTCAAACAGGAGGTTTCCCTGCCCGGTGTAACATACAGTGAGAATGGATCTGAGAAAATCCAGATGCTGCCTAAGTAAAGTGCTGAAAATGCCAAACAGGGCCCAAAGGACCTTGCATGCACCCTTAGAAATAAGGCTTTAGAACCAGAGCAGACACAGAGGTTGGAGAATCTACTTTCCACAGAAGTACTTGTAGGAGCTCTCCCTAGGAAGACCTCCCCACTCCACACTTTATTAGCAAATTCCTGACATTTCACTTTTAGAATTTTACTCAGACTGAAGTTGAAGGATGTTAGAATGCAAATGCACGTAATTCAGAGCAGTAACCCCATAGCATGAATGAGGTTTTAGATTCTTCCTGAAAGTCATATGGGTAGAGGGAGCAATGCAGACTCGTAAGGCCCTTAGTACATGATCAGGGTTGGCAGGTTTTGTAAGGAAGGCTTTTTTTTAATCTGAGCTGGATAGTCAAGGGCAGGAAACCAGGTTTCGCCTATTCCACTGTTGTGTTTGGCATGAACACAGTCTTACTGGCCTGTGAGAGAGTTGTGGTTTTCTAAGGCAGCTTCACCTTAGAAATGGTTATCTTTGATCCAAGATCTATTTATGTCTATACTATAGACTGTTGCTTATGACACCTCCTTGCTGCAAATCATTGACTTGCTGTGATGTGACTAATTTATGTTTTTTCTTAGTTTGATTTGAAATTTCCTAACTGGAAAAAAAAAAGTTTGTGGAGGAGGCAGGGAAGGAAAAATAAAAGAAAAACTTGCTAATTTTCTTTGACTGGAAAAATATATTTCTTCTAGATGTTCTAAGAATGATGGCATAATTTAATACTTTTTATTGATAATTTGGCAGAAAGCTTAGGATGTTCATAGGTTTCCCAAAATATCTTCTGAAAGATAACTAATAACTGGTACTTAATCCAGCATTTACCATGTACCCGACATTGTGCCAAAACTTTACATTATTAAACCCATTTCACACAGGGAGAAGCTGAGGCCTAAGGTTATTATTAAGTAATCTGCCTCAGGTCACATAGCTAGTAAATGTTGGAGTGAAGGTTCAAACCCAGGTTTTCTGATATTCAACCCACCCTCTTGTCAATAACTCTATAGGATGTTAGTAAGATTTAGAGTGAAATGAGTCCTATGGTCAGACAGGCCTGGAAAACACTGAGGTAAGAGTGAGTTTAACAGGTCTTCTCCTAATCCTCTACTGTGCATGAGAATCTTTAAGAAGAAGAATGTAATATGCAGCATTCTCCAAACTGATTTCACCAAGGAACCCCTTTCTTCATGAAGCTCTTGCCACTGTACTGTGCCAGAAGATCTGTTTTAGAAAATGCTTCCTTGGGACCTGTTTCCTTCGAATTAAAGATGTTGCTGACCATTTGGAGTTATGTTTTATCACCAGATAAACAGAGTTTTCACCCAACAAATTATCTACTAAGTAAAAGGCCAAAACCTTTTACAGGAATCTCTTCTTTATATCTATGTTTCCCTTTCGTCTATTCTATCTTTTCCTTTCATCTATTTTCTACACCCTTCTATCAACTGTATCATAAAATAAAATTCACTTGAGCCCTAATATTTATGTCAGTGTTGTTTTTCCTGTGTTTCTATTTTTCCTTAAGTCCCTTACCGTGTTGTACCTTTTCATCTTCACTTCTATTTTTTCTCCCTGCTTCTCTTATAATTTCTTTCTTTCTCATGGTTTGAGTTTTCCTAATTAATCTCCCTGATACAAATCCATTTGTGCTTCTTAAATACAGGCACCCATAAGCCAGATGCAGAAAGACAAAAATATCACATGTTCTCACTCATGGGGGAGCTAAAAGTAGTTGATCTCATGGAGGTAGAAAGTAGAATGATAGTTACTAGTGGCTGGGATAGGTGTGTGTGTTTTGGGGGGATTGTGGGGAGATAAAGAGAGGTGAGTTAATCGGTACAAACATACATGCAGATTAAGTTCTAATGTTCAGTAGCACATTAGGGTGACTACAGTTAATAACAATATATATTTCAAAATAGCTAGAAGAGAGGGTTTGCAATGTTCCCAACACAACAAAATGATAAATGCTCGAGGTGATGGATATCCTAAATACCACGACTTGATTATTACACATTCTATGCATGTAACAAAATATGATATGTACCTCATAAATATGTAGAAATATTAGGCATCAAAAAATTTATGAAAAAATACAGGCACCTAATCTTAAATGGAATTATGAGCCAATGAAAGTGACAAATACACATTATTCAAAATTAGGACACACTAAATAGCATTTCATGTGAAGATTCGTTTATATCATAATTCATGAATGCATTTTATGAACATTTCAAATTATGTTTCACATTTAAAAAATATATGGGTTATTAAAAAGTGACAAGTTTTAAGATGAATTACACTTCCAATAAGTCTGAGCTTTGAATATACTTAGATTTTGAGTAACTTCACTGAAAATGTTGACTAGTATTTTCAAAGTTTGTTTGATGATGAAAATCACTTGGCTTGATTATTAGAGGTAAACTCTTGGATCCCACCTCAAGCTCCCTGGATCAAAATCTCCAGGGACATCTGTATTTTCAACATCAGTAGCCAAGTGTGAAAAACACTAGTCTGGACCATCCTTAATGCCCAACAAGGAGAATATTGCAAAAATAAATTATTGCATATATGATGGGGCAGCATCATATGTGCAATGGATGGAAATTTCTAAATGGAAAATGATGTCTCCATTTAAAAGACTCTGAGAATGTTATTTGCTGCAATCCAGAAATAGATAATTTACTGAAAATTCATATGTAAATGCCTAATTATGGGCTATGCAATTAAATTTTCAATAAAAGGAGAAGGATGAGAAAGTATAGTACTTCTGTCTTCCCTAGAGGTAAAAATTTGCTTATCTTGTGGTTTATATTTGGACAGCTTCTTTGTTGAACTGACAGAATATGTTTTCTTACTAAACTTATAAGTCATTTCCTTCCATCTTACAAGTCTGTGTTCACTATGTGTCATTGAGATTTGCAGTCATAGACTTAGAATAATGAGTCCCTATTGGTCATCGTTTGATTAGTCATGATCATCTGCCAAATAGAGCTAGATGTCACCTGGATGATTCAGATTTGGGAACATCTTTATAGTTATTCATATGAGTCTCTAGACAAAAATCTAAAATGGAGTGAAACTGACATTCAAATATTAGATCTCACAGGTGGCCTACCTCAACTAAAATTTTCCCAAACACTGAATAGAAAAATTTGGCTTTTTCTGTTTACTTGGCAAATGTTCCAAAGATAATACTTGAATTGAACTTGTTGCAATTTCCATTCATGAAAATTGAAGCATTTTTCTTCTTTTCAAGTCTGGGTATAATTTCTTATCATTACAGTATCTTAGTGTTGGCAAGTATGTTCTGAAAATCTCCAGGAAAGGGCCAAAAGTAACTCCACTTGGAGTGTGCCAGCATTTCAAATACATGGGCTAATAGATCTAAGAGATGCCTTGGTGGCAATGACAGATTTTCCTCTTTGTGTTTTCCTTGACTGAATTAAACTTTTCTTCATCAAATAGCCAAAGGTGATAATGTAAGATAAAATGACACTGATTACTGGAAACCAAAGTTGTACAATTTCCTGGGATGAGCTCTCCCTCTGTAACCAAACTTGATCCACAATTGGAGGAAATTCTAGGGACATAAATCAGTTCCCATCATTGATCCTATTAGGGTCTCTCTAGTTCACCTAGGCCTGGTGTTTCCCTGGGAAATGTATGGAGTTAGCCACGAGATGGCAATGTTGCTTAGGAAATGAGAGGATACCAGCCGTTAGTAATAAGATTCAAATTGGGAAACAAATAGCAACTCCTCAGATAAAATTTATAACTTAATTACTGGTCTTACTGCTCTCCATGAATTTGGATAATAAATTGATGGAGGGTAGCCAGGGATAAAACAAAAAGTGTGATAGAAAATTTGAAGTGTTAAATAACTATATATGTAATAAAGGATTTATGCATTTGATCCCATTAAGGCAATTAAAAAAAATAAAAAAATAAAAATAAAAATAAAAGATAAAAAAATGTGAAAAAAAAGAAAATATGGAGTGTTAAATAACTGTATATGTAGTAAAGGATTTATGCATTTGTTCCCATTAAGGCTCAGGAAGCAACTTTTCTGCTAGAACATTTTTTTTTGCTACTTTAAAAAAATCCCCTTATGTAAACCAATACCATCATCTTGTCAACTTGGAGTTCTTATTGCAATTTGTTAACAAATGTTTTGGATGTAGGTCTTTGCTCTTAAACATGGAAAAAAGGAGAAAATAATGGTTTCTTTCATGATCCTCTATGATTTCCAAGATTTTCAAATGATTGATATTTTACATGACCCAAACTCAATTTCAGAAACTCTTAGGGTTATTTCAAGTAAGTGTTTTAGTTTTCCCCTAAAAGATGGAATAATATTGCTAAGCAACTCTCAAAGAAATTGTAGGAACTTGCCAGAGTGAAATTCCTAGAGTACTTGAAAGAGGCACAATTCTGTATGAAGGCAAAAAAAATATAGAGTTAATAATAATTTTTTTTTTTTTTAAAATCTCTGCAGAAAGAAATATTTCAACTCTATGTGGGTTTTATTGAGAGTAGTGAGCGTGGTATCTACTTTATTATTTCTCTAGCCATGCTTTGAGGGCAGCAGATTGTGGATGCTCTGTGCAAAGTTCAGGACTCCAGGTAATGAAGTCTGCAAGGAATGGCTGAGCCAAAGGTACTGCGTTTTCACTGGGCTGGTTCCCCTCAGGTTTAGACCAACAGACCTTCCAGGACTGGCTTAAGGAGTGTGGGATTGAGTCCATTCTGCACAAACACACAGATGTGAGCACACACACACACACACACATTACCACAGATACTGTCAAACTGAAAAGGCCCAAGATGTGGCTGTGGGCAGTTTTACTTTGAATATGTAAAATATTCCAGCTAGAAAGCCTGTTTTTTTTTTTTTTTTTTTTTTTTGAGAGGGAGGGTTCAAAGAGAGAAGCTACTCACACCTTGAGTCTTAAAAGAAAAAAATCACTCACTCCTCATGAAGTAAAATATCTTCCCCTTCTTAGAGTAGTGTCTGAGTTGAGTTGATGCCAACTTTAAAATAACCCTCAGGCCAGAAACTTCAGAAGAAGAACCCTGGAGATCTTATTTCTATAGAGGGATGTAGGGCCTGTAGGGAGACTTGTGTCACGAATAAAAGGGTATAGAAAGAAGACCAGAAATGACTCCCTGAGGTTGACCCTTGTTAAGATGCCATCTTGCAGATATAGGGTGTTGATCTGTGTTCCTTACCTTCTCTCCCTTCTCCTTTCCTCTCTACTTGGATTTTGCCCTAACTGGGAAAAACCTCTCACTGCAACCAGACTTTCCTACCAGAGGTGGGAATTCTCTCTGAGCACTGGAAGGAAGCAGAAAGTGATTTGGGTGGGCAAGAAAGAAGGCTGTAGATGAGTCAGTGTGAGGGGCGTATTTGAAGTGGAGAGAGAGGGGAGAGAGAGAGATATTGGAGTAAATATAGGTAGATTAGAAGGATAGCAGATAACTGGGTTATCCCATCCCCATTCTCCAGAATTGCTGAGCCCTGCATAGCTCTATTACTCAGGGAGAACCAACTCCTGACCCGCTGAGCCACATGGTCAGGCTGTTTGTTCTGTGGAACTAGTGCCCAAGCCTTGGATTCAGGCCATTGAGGGGAGAACTTCTGCTCTGCCCATGGCTTCCTTTGTGAACTTATGTGAGTCACTTAACTTCCCAGAGACTCACTTTCTTGATGAACAAAATGGAACATTTGTGGGAGCTGAATTTGAAACAATACAGAAGATGTGTTAAATAAGCAGGTTGAGAACCCAAATTTCTATAGAACGTCAAAGAAGCAGCTACAAAGTGACAAGTTGTTTCTTGCTGGAGTTGCTGAGCATTTCACTGCTCTGTGTACCTACCCTCCCCAAACCCAATCCCTTTCTCCCTTGTAGCCACTGCTCATTTCTTTGAGTTCCCTGGGCCTCCAGCCTTCAGTTCCTGGGTATGGGCCATCATGGGCATTTCCAAGAATCCTGGGACTTTACCTGGGAGAAGCTGCCAGTGAAGGCAGGACACTATGTTAGCCAAGGAAAAACATGAAGAGTGTACAGGTTACCAGGGCAGACCTGGTTCTCATACCAGCTGTGGTGAAAGCACATCGTTGCTGTTTCTTTAGAAAGTGTTAACATTTTTGAAAAGAACTAATTAAGAGCTATGCATAAGAGAAAGAAGTAAAATTATTTTAACAGGAAGGGGAGCAGATAGCTCTAAAAAACAGAGTACGTTCCTGTAATACTCTTTCTACTTTGAAATATTTCATATGATTATAAGAGACAAGCAAAAGTGTATGAAGTAAGGAAACTGTACCTCTAAAGCTTTTTTTCTCCTACAACATAAAGAATTCATGACCATTTAAGACAAAAATCCATGCACCAATTCATCCTGTAATGAGACTTCTCTGCAAGGCTCTCTCCTTCCTATATCTGTAGAAGTAACCAGAATAATTTCTAGTCTGGTCTGGCCTGGAGCTCTGATGACAGGAAGAGAAGCTCCATTTCCTCTTCGTATGGCTAGTTCTTGCATCAAATGAAAGTGTTTCCTAGGAGAAGTGCTTTGTCTGGTCCTAACGGAATTCAAAAGCTAAGGCATTATCTTTCCCACTCTGCAGATGCAAAAGCTTAACAAAATGAGAATGGTCACAGCTTCACCCCTCCTTTGCTATTAAAACATATGACAGCAAAGAGTCCCACACTAATTGTGTTTGGGGAAACTTTAGAAAAAATTTGCCTCAGTCATGTGCTATTTTAATACTTAGTTTGCTAAATCCCTTGCCTGACTGGACTCACTTTTAATAATTAAAAACTCAATTAACTCAAATATATAAGCACAGGCACTGTGCAAGCTCAGATTTCGTTTGGAGCCCAAACTGAAGGAACAGCAGACAGTTTATGGGCTCTGCCTTTTTTTCAGCATGAACCTGCAGGGGCTTGTTACCCAGCCTCCGTCTCTCTGCCTGCCATATGCTTCCCTCACAGTGACTTTAATCAAGACCAGACTTAGCCTGATGTGAAATAAGATCTGAAGGCCCCGAGAAGTCATCCTAATGAAACTCGAGCCACTGGAGCACACAGCCCAGGAGAAGCTGATTTAGAAACATTTTAATTCCAGATTTCCAGTCCATCTTAAAGGGAACACAGCTCAAATTTTTGGATGCTAAAAAGTTGCATAAGATCTTCGGGCTTCTTGTGAACTGGAACCTGGCTACATAACCATTTCAGGAAGTCAGAAGACGTTTTGGAGGATCATAAGTTTGCGTTTGCAACCAATAGGTTGCAATGGGGTTTATGCATGCTTTTCCAGTAAATAGGTTTGCCCTGGAAAATGGTTTATGGAGACTTATCAATGTAGATATTATTCTGATTAAAATATGTAGTGAAATAGTCTTTAGTGTCAAGAACTTGGGATTGAAATTTCCACCAGGTCAAGATGACAAAAAGGCTCTTATTTAGAAGACATGCTTTTGAAAGTAAATAGTTCAGTGCAAGTTAAAAATTTGTGTTATTCATACCTCATCTAGAAACCTCAGATGGATTCTATTTTTTTTTCATACCACTATTTTACAAATCTTGAATTGCAAACTTCTCTAAATTGCAGAGGCTGCTGGGAAAATACACACACTGTGGCCCACATATTCATTCTGTCTGGACACAAGTTCCCTCTGATAGGGTCAAATACCTGTGGTTTGTATTCTTCTGGGGGCAGGGTGAATGGAAACAGCTGGGAGGTTTTGGTAGGAAATTCTGGATTAAACACAATGGTTGTGGAATTCAGATCTCATCTGGAGTTCCCTGGACTTTTATAATCTAGATAAGAATGGCCCAAGCCCCCAAATAAGGACCAGGAAAGTTCGATGCCCAGCCAAAATTCTGAAATTCACTGTCACCTCTGGCTCTGAGTTCCTGTGTCCTCTGAAGTTTTGTTTTATACTTTGCATCTTAAAGCTGTTTCAATGTTTCTTCCCCATATTACCCCAAACTTGAGGTCTTCTTCTTGATTTTTCTCCTCCAAACAATTGTTAAGTACCCGGCTGTAGACTGTAGCAGGACTTTTACCAAAGTTCTTCATGTTACCAGGAGGGGGCTTCATATCACCACACTGCATGGGAATCAGCATAAAATTATATATAAAATACAGCTGACCCTTGAACACTGTGGAGTTGAACTGCATGAGTTCACTTATACATGGATATTCTTCCACCTTTGTCACTCCTTAGACAGCAAGACCAACCTCTCCTCTTCCTCCTCCTTAGCCTACTCAACATGAAGACAAGGAGGATAAAGAAGATATTTAGATGATCCTCTTCCACTTAATGAATAATAAATGTATTTTATCTTCCTTATTATTTTCTTAATAATATTTTATTTTCTCTAGCTTACTTTATTGTAAAAATTAGCAGGTAGTACATATAACATACAAATTATGTTTTAATTGACTGTTCATGTCATTGGTAAGGCTTCCCATCAACAGTAGGCTTTTAGCAGTTAAGTTTTTGGGGAGTTAAAAGTTATACATGGATTTTCAACTGTGCAGGAGGTGAGCATCCCTAACTCTCCTGTTGTTCGAGTTAACTGTAGTCTTATTCTTAAATGTTGTTTTAAGACATCCAGCACCATCATGATGTCTCACTAGCTCTGCCGCCACCATGGACTCTGCATAATGCCTATGCTTCTTGCCGCTTTGCTAGCTCCTCTTCCACTTTTAATTTGTCTTCTTAATTTCCTTTTTCCTTAATTTCCACTTATCTCCCAGATTGCTCCCAGGGATTCTATATTTCTCTAACTCAGTTCTCTCCAATCCTTATTCCCAACTTAGATCCAGGCCTACCTTTCCATGTCTAAATTTCACATGGTGTTTGGTTGAATAAAAGTGTCATTCCTTTCACTGGACCCTCATCCTTACAAGGCAGGGGAGGTATTTTTCAAAGCATTTCTTCCTTCAGGTATACCTAAGAAGTTACAGTTGAAAGCCATTCCTCAAAAAACTGGGAATGAAGCCAATTAGTGTTTTTATGTTCAAAACCAACAGCAACTAGAAGCTGATGGGTCACTTTCTTAGGAAGCCAACAAAGGTACAGTGGACCTGATCACTGAATACCAGAAATGGCAGAAGAAGTGATAAAGTGATGGAACTCTTGAATGTTGGAGTATGTTCTCAAACAAAGCTAAGAAAATTGCTCCCCAGAAGCTTTTAAAACGAACATACTTTTTATTTTTTATTTTTTCAAGATGGAGTCTCACTGTTTTGCCCAGGCTGGAGTGCAATGGTGTAATCTCAGCTCACTGCAATCTCCGCCTCCTGGGTTCAAGCAATTCTCCTGTCTCAGCCTTTTGAGTAGCTGGGATTACAGGTGCCCACCACCATGCCCGGCTAATTTTTGTATTTTTAGTAGAGACAGAGTTTCACCATGTTGGTCAGGCTGGTCTGGAACTCCTGACCTCAGGCGATCCACCTGCCTCGGCCTCCCAAAGTGCTGGGATTACAGGCATGAGCCACCATGCCCAACCAAAAAGAATAGACTTTTGACTGCAGGGAATGAGTTAGGGACAGATAGATGGGTCACTCTGAAGAGACCTTCTCAGAGACAAGAGATTGGCTATGCTGGCCCCTTGGCCTCATCATTAGGTCAGAGTCAAGGTGTCCTGGTGGTCTTGTTGATGCTCAAAGTAGAAAGGCCCTTATGAACTCAAAGCACTTTGGGAGGAGTTTTCAAGCTGAAAAGCATCAACCCAGGGAACTGCCTAGTTTAAGGTTCTCCACATTCCAGGTCAGGACTTCCCATATATATGTTCAGCACAGTTCTGAGGCAGCAAGATATTTTAGTCACCATTGTATTTTAAGACCTAGCTGAGCTGTTTCATATTTACTGCTGAACTCCACACTTCCCCTGCAAGACTCCTAGCCAGGGCTAGGGGCATCTCTAGGAGGGAGTACAGTAAAATCTCAAATACTTCTGGGGCCAGAGAGATAATGTAAATAAGGAAATTGGACCAGGTTCTATACAATAAGGAGTAGTGAGGACTCTGGAGAAGTGAAATTTTATGCCTTAATGGAACAGCTGCTACCTCACTTTAGCCAATCATTGCTGCTATGGATTGAATGTTTGTGTCCCCAGCAAAATTCCTAGGTTAAAACCATACCCCCCAATATGATGGTATTTGGAAGTAGGCCCTTTGGGAGTTAATTAGGTTTAGATGTGTTCATGAGGGTGGGACCCCATGATGGGACTAGTGTCCTAGTTAGAAGAGGAGGAGAGACCAGAGCTCCCTCTCTCTGCCATATGAGGACACAGAGAGAAGGCAACAGCTGTTGCCAGCTAGGAAGAGAGTCCTTGCCAGAAACTGAATCTGCCAGCACCTGGATCTTGGACTTCCCAGCCTCCAGAACTGTGAGAAATAAATGTCTGTTGTTTAAGCCACGCATCTCTAGTATTTCATAATATCAGCCCAAGCTGACTAAGACAATTGCCCTGTGAGAATGCAGGCCTACAATTGCCACACGCTACAATTTTTAAAAAGGCTGAAATGTTCTGGTATTTACACTAGGTGAGCCAAATGTAACAAAGCTGTAGGCTGAATGTGGCCTCTGCCTCACCACTTTGCAACTTTTCCCACGGTAGTTAAGAGTTTAGGCTCTAAAATAAGATAGGCCTGAGTTTCTCAAACCCCAGCACTTACCGTGTGTCCTTGGGCCAATTAACTTATCTTCTCTGAGCTCAGTTCTCTCATCTATATAGATGAGCATAATAGTAGCTATTTGCTATATACTATATAGCATATATATATATATATATATATGCCATATACTGAGCATAATAGTAGCATCCGACTGGGTTAAAGGAGATAATTTAGGAAATGTAGCACAGTGCTAGACACATAGAACATGCTAAAATGAGCCAATCTGTAAAAGCTATATACCATATGATTCCAACTATATGAAGTTCTGGAAAAGGCAAAGCTGTGGAGGTTCTAAAAAGGTCAGTGGTTGTCAGGGATTCATGGGGAGAGGAAAGAAGGATGAATAGGTGGAGCACCAGGGATTTTTTTAGGGTAGTGATTCTATTCTTATGATTTTATAACATGAATACACGTCATTATACATTTGTCAAAACCCACAGAATATACAACATGGTGAATCCTATTGTAACTAGGGACTTCATTTAATAATAATGTATCAATATTAGCTCATCACTTGTAACAAATGTACCACACTAATGCAACTTATTAACTTAAGAGAGAGGGAGTGTATGGGGAAAATGTGAAAATGAATGATAGTTATTGATGATGAAGATGGTTATGATGATTATGTTTGTACTAGTTAGTTATTGCTGCATATCAAGGCACCCTAAACTTTAGTGGTTTAAGACAATAAATATTATTACTCACAAGTCAGTGGGGCCAGTCAACTGGGTATTCTGATAATTTGACCCAGGTTTGGCTGATCTCAGCTGTGCTGCACATGTGTCGCCAGTCAGGTGCAGATCAACAAGCTCATCTTGGTAGACTTTGTCACATGGGGCTCTTGTACCATGTACCACATGTACTGCATGTACCAGCTCAGGTCTTAGTGGTACAGTGGGGCTGGCTGACCCTGGAACCCTTGTTCTGTCATTCTCCAGCAGCTAACCTGGGTTGTTCACAAGGGTCAAAGAAAGGACAAGCATGCCAGGCCCAGCACACTGTTGCTTCTTCCATATTCTATTGGCCAAGCAAGTTACAAGCCCAGTCCAGGTCCAAGGACTGGGGTGACAGACCATGCCTCTTGATGATAGGAGCTGCAACATTGCACTACAAAGGGCTTGGATGCAAGGAGGGGAATAACTGCTGCCATTTTCACTCAGACAATCTACCAAACTGATGATAATGAAAGTTTTCTTCTTACCCATCCCTGTGAGGTTAATTAGGGCCTGTGGGCTCTTTTTCCAGAGCATAATCACTGGCACCTTTTCTTTTATCTAGTTAAAGGTTTGTATTAGAGATTGAATTTGGCCAGAGCATAGGATTTTAATCCAGCAAGACAAAGAACATTAAAAAATATCATTCAAGTTGACATACAAATCTGTCCTGGAAAAACATGGACCTTAAAATATGGGGTGTCACAAGCCCTTTAGGCACATGTCAACAACTCTAATTTTGTTGTATCAAATGCAGTGGGTTTGTTGCTCAATAACATTGCAAAAAGAAAATTTGACTCTATTTACCACAGTTTATAAAGCCTCAAGACACCCAAACATGACTCATGACTTTGCTGGTGGGAATAAGAATAAAAGCTTCCCTGGGAATAAATATGGCACACACATTGTGCTTAACTTGGCTTCAGAAATTCAGTGACATTTGAAGAAGAAATGTTCTTACAACTCATGCTCAGAGAGCCATAGTTTTCACCATCTGCCCTTAGGCTGCTGTTTATGTCTGTGGACGAGCAGTGTGTAATTTTACTGGAAAAATATTTAAAAAGAAAAACCCAAATACCCACATTATGGGGAAACATCATTGAAAAAATTCCAGTTTTATAGTAAAATTTATGTTCTTAGCCCTAAGAAAATATTCAAAATCATTTTCATTGGCCCAGTGTGAGACTTGAAATGTCCCAAGGGAAGAACTCTAAACATCATTAGTTGTTGAATGCAAGTGTCAAGCCCACCTCTGCTCAGTGTGCAGCCAACATACCACATGCTCTCTGTCTGCTCTCAACCCCAGTCTCTAGGACTCTGAGTGAGTTGAAGCTCTTTCTATCTCCTGGGAGGCTATGAGTGTAGTGTAAGTCATATACAGTCAATGCTATATACTCCAGCATTTCTCTCCTTATCTTCTCTTACTTCTTAACTTCTGCCAGAGAATTGCTAATTTTCCACAAAATCTCATCTCTCCAATACTCAGTAGCCAATTGTAGGCAGATTTTCTGCCAGCAGGGTCTAGGGCAAAGGAAGAAGTACCAAAGGTGCTGTCTCTCTCCTCCAGGGGCTTTCAATCTTGGCTGATATTACATTGCAGGATGATTCCAGAATGTTTTCCAAAGTGTATTCCATGAGACACAAGTTCCGTGATATGCTTCTTAAAAAAGGGTTCCATGGGATAGCTTTGAGAAACAATGCAAGCCATATTTCTTTCTTGGAAAGCTGCAATGAGTATTAGCAGATAAAAGCTGTGAGAAGTTTTTCAGTAAAGATACATTTAAGTGTTTCTTTTATAATCCAGGGTTACCCACTTGTTTTCCCAGGAAATCTTTTTAAGAATAATAATAATGACTCTGAACAGTTTGAGAAATACTGTTATACATCAAAATGGGGCTCGTGAAAGGTGTTTTGGCCACTTACATTCCTGTCTCATGAAGGTGTGGGCATCCCCTTTCCTCAAAAAGTGCTTTCAGAGGGAGTAACGCCTTCTCACTTCAGGCAGGAGTCTCTAATGCCAATGACTCTTTGCTATGAATGATAGTAACATGTTATGATTAAAACACAAAACAAGAAAACCAAACACACATGCAAACACATGCACACAACAAACAACATGCAATGAGTTTCTTAAATTCACCCAATTTGCCCATTAGCCATATTACTTTGTCAAAGAATCCTGGTGACAGCTACACAAATGAAAGTAGAGGTTGTTGTCCAGCCACTCTAAAGCGGGGCTTCCTCTGGGTCCCTGTAGCTAGGATTGAGGTCCCTGTAACTTTGGGTCTAGGTGGGTGGGATTTTGGGTGGGACTGAGTTGGGGCATAATGTGGCTTTGGTAACATATAAAAAATAAGAGGATTGGACTAGATCAGATATTTTCAAACTCTTTTTTTCCCTCCCTTACAATATTTTCCTTAAATAAGCCTTACTTAAAAATCCCAGACAAATAAAAAATAGGATCAAAGCAGATCCTATTTGGTTGACACAGGAAAGAGGCAATGGGGTTGGCAGAGGGGATGAGATGGAGGAGGCTGAGTTCCCTCTTGCCCTTACCTGACCTTTGCAGTGACCCCTGAGGGGGCTTCTCAAAGTACAGTTTGAGGAATCCCAGATGAGATGATTTCTAGGGTTTCTTGTAGAGTGAACATTCTAGTTTTTAATCCCTTTGGTGTTGTGAGAATAAATAACTTCTGAAGTGTGCAAGAATAACCTGATCAGTATTTTTCTCATATTTTCATGGAAATATCTAACAACATAGGAAAGAATTAACATGCAATCCTGCTACATTGTGATTGTGTAGTCTGGGAGGGTAGCTGAAAGCATAGTTTTAAAGCATGAAACTTTCACAGCTCCTGCTTTATCTTAAAAACCAAAAAACAATTCCTACTTGCCCTGCTGGTCAGTGGAGGAGATGTTATATTAAGTGTATAAATGTGGGGAACTGGGTTGAATTGAAGAGAACACGACACTGCCTAGCAAGTCAGCATCAGGTGGTTTTTCTGCTTCCTTTCTTTCTTTTTCTTTTCTTTTCTTTTTTTTTTTTTTTTGAGACAGTCTCCCTGTGGTGCCCAGACTACAGTGTAGTGATACCATCTTGGCTCACTGCAGCCTCGACCCTCTGGGCTCAAGCGATCCTCCCACCTCAGCCTCTCAAATAGCTGGGGCTACAGGTGCACACCACCATGCCCAGCTAATTTTTGTATATTTTGTAGAGATGGAGTTTTGCCATGTTGTCCAGACTGGTTTTGAAATCCTAGGCTCAAGCGATCTGCCTGCCTTCGCCTTCCAAAGTGCTGGGATTACAGGTGCAAGGCACTGAGCCCAGTCAGTCTGGTTTTTCTACTTTCTTGATGTCAGATTTAGATAATCCAGATTCATATACATGAGAAGGTAAATATGACAAATCTGTGTTTTCCTTCCACATCTCTGAATGAATCAATGCTTTGAGGAGATGTCTTCCTGAGGCTTCATGTACTCATAGTATACCTTCAATTCCTGGGGAGTATGCATCTACTTGATAATTGCACATGAAGTGATTCAACACTATATGAAACACACAACTGTTAAGGGATATTGTGGTTATAGGAAGAGGGTGTTTCATGGCATTGACCAGAAGTGCTGCGTGTTTTTACAGGCAGCATCATTTTTAGCTTGGACTCTCACTGGAGACTGACTCCTGTCGACGAAGGTATTTAAATATACGTCCAAATTTATATAGGACTCTGGAAATGCTGTACCCAGGAGAGAAAGCAACCAGAGGGAACCCAGACACAGTAATGCTCAGGGTAGAGGCACAGCGAGCTGCAGCATCATGACACTGCTGTCAATATTTTAGAGGATGTTTTTATTTAAACCAATCTGGACTGAATTTTATTATTAAATATAAAAGAGATTCTACTATACCACATTAATATATTGTCTGATGAGCAGATTGACACATTTACAAAAAGGGGCTGCAGAAGGAATTAAAACACTGATATTTTATAAAACTGAAGAATTGCATTTTAAGCAGTGTATATTATTGCATCTTATTAAAAATATTTGGAAAATACAGTGTTTCTCTAAAAAGATTTGTCACACTTGGCCGGGTGAGTGAGAGAGTTGGTTGGTGTTGGGCCGGAGGAAAGCAGGAAGACTCATCGGAGCGCGTGGATTTGAGCCGCCGCATTTTTTAACCCTAGATCTCGAAATGCATCGTGATTCCTGTCCATTGGACTGTAAGGTTTATGTAGGCAATCTTGGAAACAATGGCAACAAGACCGAATTGGAACGGGCTTTTGGCTACTATGGACCACTCCGAAGTGTGTGGGTTGCTAGAAACCCACCCGGCTTTGCTTTTGTTGAATTTGAAGATCCCCGAGATGCAGCTGATGCAGTCCGAGAGCTAGATGGAAGAACACTATGTGGCTGCCGTGTAAGAGTGGAACTGTCGAATGGTGAAAAAAGAAGTAGAAATCGTGGCCCACCTCCCTCTTGGGGTCGTCGCCCTCGAGATGATTATCGTAGGAGGAGTCCTCCACCTCGTCGCAGATCTCCAAGAAGGAGAAGCTTCTCTCGCAGCCGGAGCACGTCCCTTTCTAGAGATAGGAGAAGAGAGAGATCGCTGTCTCGTGAGAGAAATCACAAGCCGTCCCGATCCTTCTCTAGGTCTCGTAGTCGATCTAGGTCAAATGAAAGGAAATAGAAGACAGTTTGCAAGAGAAGTGGTGTACAGGAAATTACTTCATTTGACAGGAGTATGTACAGAAAATTCAAGTTTTGTTTGAGACTTCATAAGCTTGGTGCATTTTTAAGATGTTTTAGCTATTCAAATCTGTTTGTCTCTTGAAACAGTGACACAAAGGTGTAATTCTCTATGGTTTGAAATGGATCATACGAGGCATGTAATACCAAGAATTGTTACTTTACAATGTTCCCTTAAGCAAAATTGAATTTGCTTTGAACTTTTAGTTATGCACAGACTGATAATAAACCTCTAAACCTGCCCAGCAGAAGTGTGTTTTTTTTTAATTTAAATACAGAAACAACTGGCAAAAATTGAACTAAGATTTACTTTTTTTTCCATAGCTGGGATATAGGCTGCAGCTATAGTTGAACAAGCAGTCTTTAAAAACTGCTGTGAAACACAGGCCATCAGGTAAAACGAAACGCTGCACTATTAAATTAGAGGTTTTTGAAAAATCCAACTCACTTTCATCCTGGGCAGAGGTTGCCTAGTTGGTATAGAATGTTAAGTTTCAAGAAAGTTTACCTTTGCTTTAAGTCATAAGTTCCTTATTTGATTGCTGTATATGGATACATGGCTGTTCGTGACATTCTTTATGTGCAAATTTGTGATTTCAAAAATGTCCTGCCAGTTTAAGGGTACATTGTAGAGCCGAACTTTGAGTTACTGTGCAAGATTTTTTTTTCATGCTGTCATTTGTAATATGTTTTGTGAGAATCCTTGGGATTAAAGTTTTGGTTACAAATTGTTCTTTAAAAAAAAAAGATTTGTCACACTTGTCAAAATAAAGAAAAGCTCTATCATGCATATATCCTAAGTATTTGTGTGCTTTACAAGGATTAAGTATCTATTTTGAGTGTAGTATAGAGCTTCAATTAGTATACATGTACATATAGCATAGTAACTTTAGACAAAATCACACATTGAAAACAACACAAGTTATAAAATCTGAAATGTGGAATTTCAAGGAACTGGGATTCTATTTATTACTTTTCTATCAAGTACCACATACTTGTTTTTTTTTTTTTTGTTTTTTGTTTTTTGGTTTTTTTTGAAACAGGGTCTCACTCTGTCGCCCAGGCTAGAGTACAGTGCCTTGATCTTAGCTCACTGCAGCCTCTGTCTCCTGGGCTCAAGCCATCCTCCCACTTCAGCCTCCCAAGTAGCTGGGACTACAGGTACATGCCACCACACCTGGCTAATTTTTGTTTTGTTTTGTTTTGTTTTTTGTAGCGATGGGGTTTCACCGTGTTGCCCAGGCTGGTGTCAAACTCCTGAACTCAAGTGATCTGCTCACCTTGGTCTCCCAAAGTGCTGAGATTACAGGCATAAACCACCACGCCTGGCCTCCACATAAGTTTTTAAATGCATTTTTTTAGTTAATTAAATTAAATTTACTTAATTTTTTAACTTTTATTATAGGTTCAGGGGTACATGTGCAGGTTTGTTATATAGGTAAACTTATGACTTGGGGGTCTGGTGTACAGATTCCTTTGTCACCCTAGTACTAAGCATAGTACCCAACAGTTGTTTTTTTTTTTCTGAACCTCTCTCTGGAGGATTTTAGAAGGAAGTAAAGACCTTCTTCTTGATGAGCACCTAAGTACAGAGTCAGAACTGTCTGTCATTGGAAAAAAGGATTAAGAAGCTAGAAATGGATATTTCAGTACAGTCATATTGGGACCCACAGGAGTTAGTCCAGATTGAACCAGATCATTTTCTTAGTCCTTGGTTAAGGGATATAACAATTCCTCAGAGAGGTGGAAATATAGAATGATGCTAGAATCCACTGTATCCCTTCTACACTTGTTGTCTATAAGTAGAATAGTAGTATCCCACTAGACTGTAAGCACCTTAAAGGCAGGCACCATAGTTTTTTCTCCCCTCAGCAGGCACTTCTGGGTATCCAGAATCTAGCACAACACTTGGCATGTAGCAAGTGTTTGTTTTACATATGAAGAAAACTTTGTCTAATATTTCACTTTCTAGTAAGTAGTAGAGCCAGGATTTAAAGCCAGGTCTGCAGGATACAGAATTCGTAGCCACCAGCCTTTAGTGGACATATATTGGTAATCCTGTCCAGCACCTTCAGTTATATTCTCTCCAGTGAGTATTTATGCTACACCTTCTTTACTTTAAAAACACTTTAAGTAAATCACTTAGCACATAGACATTTGGCCTTGAGTTATTACCATGTCTTACAAAATGGAAATTCCTTTCGGCTCTTTGTTTTTATTCATAGACGCTGACTGCCAGATTTTACTACCTTTCTTGCCTGAAAAATACTAGTGTCCAGAAGCTGGTTTCTCCATTCCTGACAGAAGGCAAACTAATTAGAAGTCTGGTGGAGCAAGTTTTATGGGGAAAATGCTTTTTTAGTTTAGCCAAGGAACTGAACCCATCTTGAATAAGAAGTAAAAAGTAAGAGTGTTTCCTGGGTTAGCAAATACATGAACTAGAAAATCAACATTACACCTCCCAGATGCACTGATGGTAATGTGGATGCTCCCAGAAGAATTAAAATGTGACCCTTTGCTCTGCGGATATACTGCAGGTGAGATATTTTGTCGATCAAAGAAATGAGTCGTCCTATAAATTCTGCTAATTAAAACATCTATAGTGTACCTGTTACTCAATCAAGTCCAAAACTTAGGGGCAAACAGAAGAGACAGAGATGCAAAACAGGTTTGGCTTTATAAGTTCTTGGGGATAGAGCTGTGTTATGGAAGCCAGGTGATTCTGAAGTTCCCTTTAAACAGTATTCACTGTGTTTAGCATAACGGTCTCTGCAGTCAAATTGTCTGGGTTCTAGTTCTGGCCCCACAATTACCAGTGATTTTGGGCAATTTCATTATCCTCTTTGTATTCTAATTTCTCCATCTATAAAATGGAGCTAATGATAATACTTATCTTGTAGTGATGTTTTTCAAGGCTCAAACAAGTAAATACCCATAAAGTTCTTCTCTATTACTATTATTATACCACATAGGGCTCATGATACTCTTTCGTTTAAGCTCTGGTAATTGATTACATGAATTGCACAGGACCTGCTACATAATTTGGGGGACTCAGTACAAAATGAAAATGTTACCTCGTTCAACAATCATTAAGAAATGTAATATGGCAACAACAGAGTATCTTAAAGTTTGAGTGGGAGTGGGGTCCCTGTGCAACTAATAGGTCACACACCCAGGAAGCTCGCCCTGGAACTGAGTTATAGAAACTAGAATTTTAGGAAGAATGCATATACAAAAGCAATTGGTACAATTTCTCACATTAGAAGAAGCCAGTGAAATTTGTTTGCTTAAAAAGGGAGAGGAGGCCGAGTGCGATGCCTCACGCCTGTAATCCCAGCATTTTGGGAGGTTGAAGCAGACAGATTGCTGAGCACAGGAATTCAAGACCAGCCCGGGCAATGTGGTGAAACCCCATCTTTGCAAAAAGTACAAAAATTAGTGGGGTGTGGTGGTATGGGCCTGCAGTCCAGGCTACTAGGGAGGCTGAGGCAGAGGATTGCTTGAGCTGTACACTGGCCTGTCCAAAAAAAAAACAAAAACAAAAAGCTGGGGGTTAGGAACATTCATGAAAAATAAACTCATCTAAGAAAATAAACTCAGAATTGTTTTTGGGCATCTAGCTGAAATGTGGCAGTCTCCACTAGACTTACAGAGAAAATAACAACATACATGTTAATAGAGGGATGATTCTTCCAGGTTCAAGGTTTGATTTTTCCATTGCAAATGAATTGAGACAAAGTAGTGCTCTTTTCCCAAAAATCTCATTAAGGCAAAAACAATGGACAAATTTTGTTTTTACTTTTGCTTCGTGATTGTTGGGAGATAATCCTGGCTTGACTTTCTCTATATCATTGCATGGCTTTCCAATAAAATAGATTTTGAGCCAGAGGAATAAAAAAAACAAATAAATTACAAATAATAGCTTTGGTGAGTGGCTAAAGAGGAAATCAAAGTTCCATTTATTTCTTGCCAAATTCATTAAGTTTTAGGATATAATAAAGGCCACAATTATTTGAAACTTATTAGACAGATCAAGGCAACTGAGAAAAAATTGAATCCCCCATAAAAAATGGGTCTATGTCACTGGAATATTGGGAAACATATGAATACAAATGTATATAAAGTTGTGTATATATTTAAATACATGCACAATATTTTGAAAAATTATATTTAGAAAGTTTTTCATCCACTGTTGTCTAAAGTTCTTCGAAGGCAACATCTGCTCACAGGGGAGCAGCCATCTAGGGGAAAATGTTTTTCAGCTTGATTGTGTAGATTTCACTGTACTGTAAATGAGATTTAATATTTCCTTTATTTCTTTGTGTGTGATGCTTTCAATATCTTTTCTTTTTTCACATAATAAGATGAAGCACAGTTGACCACTCATTTTCACATGGGTGAAATAATCCTTGTTTGAAAAAACTAACAATGATTTTATTTCTTTATTTGCCTGGCAGTGACTTTTGACATTTACTGTTTAATGTTTCTTCTAGAAAAAGAGAGAACAGAGGCTGGGAAAAGGGAGAAAAGCAGAGAAAAAGAAGAACAAATAAATGTCTCACAAATGTCTTAAAAGTTGATCATTATCTTTTGGGAATATAGCAATAAAAAGAATTTTAATTTACATTATAACATTATCGCTAGTTTTAAGATAATCATGTGGTTTATGTCTTTGGTTCTGTTTATATGCTGGATTACGTTTATTGATTTTCGTATGTTGAACCAGCTTTGCATCCCAGGGATGAAGCCCACTTGATCATGGTGGATAAGCTTTTTGATGTGTTGCTGGATTCGGTTTGCCAGTATTTTATTGAGGATTTTTGCATCAATTTTCATCAAGGATATTGGTCTAAAATTCTCTTTTTTTGCTGTGTCTCTGCCAGGCTTTGGTATCAGGATGATGCTGGCCTCATAAAATGAGTTAGGGAGGATTCCCTCTTTTTCTATTGATTGGAATAGTTTCAGAAGGAATGGTACCAGCTCCTCCTTGTACCTTTGGTAGAATTCGGCTCTGAATCCATCTGGTCCTGGACTTTTTTTGTTGGTAAGCTCTTAATTATTGCCTCAATTTCAGAGCCTGTTATTGGTCTATTCAGAGTTTCATCTTCTTTCTGGTTTAGTCTTGGGAGAGTGTATGTGTCAAGGAATTTATCCATTTCTTCTAGATTTTCTAGTTTATTTGCGTAGAGGTGTTTGTAGTATTCTGTGATGGTAGTTTGTATTTCTGTGGAATCGGTGGTGATATCCCCTTTATCATTTTTTATTGCATCTATTTGATTCCTCTCTCTTTTCTTCTTTATTAGTCTTGCTAGCAGTCTATCAATTTTGTTGATCTTTTCAAAAAACCAGCTCCTGGATACATTAATTTTTTGAAGGGTTTTTTGTGTCTCTATTTCCTTCAGTTCTGCTCTGATCTTAGTTATTTCTTGTCTTCTGCTAGCTTTTGAATGTGTTTGCTCTTGGTTTTCTAGTTCTTTTAATTGTGATATTAGGGTGTCAGTTTTAGATCTTTCCTGCTTTCTCTTATGGACATTTAGTGCTATAAATTTCCCTCTACACGCTGCTTTGAATGTGTCCCAGAGATTCTCGTATGTTGTGTCTTTGTTCTCATTGGTTTCAAAGAACATCTTTATTTCTGTGTTCATTTTGTTATGTACCCAGTAGTCATTCAGGAGCAGGTTGTTCAGTTTCCAAGTAGTTGAGTGGTTTTGAGTGAGTTTCTTAATCCTGAGTCCTAGTTTGGTGGCACTGTGGTCTGAGAGACCGTTTGTTATAATTTCTGTTCTTTTACATTTGCTGAGGAGTGTTTTACTTCCAACTGTCTGGTCAATTTTGGAATAGGTGTGGTGTGGTGCTGAAAAGAATGTATATTCTGTTGATTTGGGGTGGAGAGTTCTGTAGATGTCTATTACGTTCACTTGGTGCAGAGCTGAGTTCAATTCCTGGATATCCTTGTTAACTTTCTGTCTCATTGATCTGTCTCATGTTGACAGTGGGGTGTTAAAGTCTCCCATTATTATTGTGTGGGAGTCTAAGTCTCTTTGTAGGTCACTAAGGACTTGCTTTATGAATCTGGGTCCTCCTGTATTGGCTGTATATATGTTTAGGATAGTTAGTTCTTCTTGTTGAATTGATCCCTTTACCATTATGTAATGGCCTTCTTTGTCTCTTTTGATCTTTGCTGGTTTAAAGTCTGTTTTATCCAAGGCTAGGGTTGCAACCCCTGCCTTTTTTGTTTGCCATTTGCTTGGTAGATCTTCCTCCATCCCTTTATTTTTGAGCCTGTATGTGTCTGTGCATGTGAGATGGGTTTCCTGAATACAGCACACTGATGGGTCTTGACTCTTCATCCAATTTGCCAGTCTGTGTCTTTTAATTGGAGCATTTAGCCCATTTGCATTTAAGGTTAGTATTGTTATGTGTGAATTTGATCCCGTCACTATGATGTTAGCTGGTTATTTTGCTCATTAGTTGATGCAGTTTCTTCCTAGCCTCGATGGTCTTTACAATTTGGCATGTTTTTGCAGTGGCTGGTACCGGTTGTTCCTTTCCATGTTTAGTGCTTCCTTCAGGAGCTCTTTTAGGACAGGCCTGGTGGTGACAAAATCTCTCAGCATTTGCTTGTCTATAAAGTATTTTATTTCTCCTTCACTTATGAAGCTTAGTTTGGCTGGATATGAAATTCTGGGTTGAAAATTCTTTTCTTTAAGAATGTTGAATATTGGCCCCCACTCTCTTCTGGCTTGTAGAGTTTCTGCCGAGAGATCTGCTGTTAGTCTGAGGGGCTTCCCTTTGTGGGTAACCTGACCTTTCTCTCTGGCTGCCCTTAACACTTTTTCCTTCATTTCAACTTTGGTGAATCTGACAATTATGTGTCTTGGAGTTGCTCTTCTCGAGGAGTATCTTTGTGGCATTCTCTGTATTTCCTGAATCTGAATGTTGGCCTGCCTTGCTAGATTGGGGAAGTTCTCCTGGATAATATCCTGCAGAGTGTTTTCCAACTTGGTTCCATTCTCCCTGTCACTTTCAGGTACACCAATTAGACATAGATTTGGTCTTTTCACATAGTCCCATGTTTCTTGGAGGCTTTGTTTGTTTCTTTCTATTCTTTTTTCTCTAAACTTCTCTTCATGCTTCATTTCATTCATTTTGTCTTCCATCGCTGATACCCTTTCTTCCAGTTGATCGCATCAGTTACTGAGGCTTGTGCATTCATCACGTAGCTCTCATGCCTTGGTTTTCAGCTTCATCAGGTCCTTTAAGGACTTCTCTGCATTGGTTATTCTAGTTATCCATTCGCCTAATTTTTTTTCAAAGGTTTTAACTTCTTTGCCATTGTTTCAAACTTCCTCCTTTAGCTCAGAGTAGTTTGATATTCTGAAGCCTTCCTCTCTCAAATTGTCAAAGTCATTCTCCATCCAGCTTTGTTCCATTGCTGTTGAGGAGCTGCGTTCCTTTGGAGGAGGAGAGGCGCTCTGATTTTTAGAGTTCCCGATTTTTCTGCTCTGTTTTTTCCCCATCTTTGTGGTTTTATCTACCTTTGGTCTTTGATGATGGTGAAGTACAGATGGGGTTTTGGTGTGGATGTCCTTTCTGTTTTTTAGTTTTCCTTCTAAGAGTCAGGACCCTCAGCTGCAGGTCTGTTGGAGTTTACTGGAGGTCCACTCCAGACCCTGTTTGCCTGGGTATCAGCAGCAGTGGCTGCAATACAGCGGATATTGGTGAACCGCAAATGCTGCTGCCTGATGGTTGCTCTGGTAGTTTTGTCTCAGAGGAGTACCCGGCCATGTGAGGTGTCAGTCCGCCCCTACTGGGGGGTGCCTCCCAGTTAGGCTACTCGGGCGTCAGGGACCCACTTGAGGAGGCAGTCTGCTCGTTCTCAGATCTCAAGCTGCGTGCTGGGAGAACCACTACTCTCTTCAAAGCTGTGAGACAGGGACATTTAAGACTGCAGAGGTTATTGCTGTCTTGTTTGTCTGTGCCCTGCCCCCAGAGGTGGACCCTACAGAGTCAGGCAGGCCTCCTTGAGCTGTGGTGGGCTCCAACCAGTTCAAGCTTCCCGGCTGCTTTGTTTACCTACTCAGGCCTGAGCAACGGCGGGCACCCCTCCCCCAGCCTCACTGTCACCTTGCAGTTTGATCTCAGACTGCTGTGCTAGCAATGAGCGAGGCTCCATGGGTGCAGGACCCTCCAAGCCATGTGCGGGATATAATCTCCTGGTGTGCCGTTTGTTAAGCCCATTGGAAGAGTGTAGTATTAGGGTGGGAGTGACCCAATTTTCCAGGCACCGTCTCTCATCCCTCTCTTTGACTAGGAAAGGGAATTCCCTGACCCCTTGCACTTCCAGGGTGAGGTGATGCCTCACCCTGCTTTGGCTTACGCATGGTGCACTGCACCCACTGTCCTGCACCCACTGTCCAGCACTCCCCCATGAGATGAACCCAGTAAGTCAGTTGGAAATGCAGAAATCAGCTGTCTTCTGCGTCACTCACCCTGGGAGCTGTAGACTGGAGCTGTTCCTATTCGGCCATCTTGGCTCCACCGCCAAGATTTTTTTTTAATAGACCATCATGATTATGCTGTCTGTGAATAAAGGCAATTTTGTTTACTCATGTTAAATGTGGATGCTTTTTTTTCCCTTTCCTTGGCTAATTGCCTTGGCTAGACCCTCCAGTATAATGACTGAGTAAAATAATGACAGTGGATATCTTTTGTTCCTGATCTTGAAGGGAAAGCATTCAGTTGTTCACCATTAAGTATGGCATTAGCTATAGGGTTTTGTAGATACTTTTTTATCAGGTTGAAGAAGTTCTCCTGTATTTCAAGTTACTGAGATTTTTTTATCAGAAATTAATATTGGATGTTGGGATTTTGTCAAATGCTTTTTCTTGATCTATTGGAATAATTGTATACTTTTTTTTTTTTTTTTTTTTACAGAGTTTCAGTCTGTCGCCCAGGCTGGAATGCAGTGGCACAAACTCAACTCACTGCACCCTCTGCCTAAGGCATGAGAATCAAGCAATTCTCATGCTTTAGCCTCACAAGTAGCTGGGACTACAGGGGTGTGCCACAACACCTGGCTAATATTTGTATTTTTAGTAGAGACAGGAGTTTCAATATGTTGTCCAGACTGGTCTTGAACTCCTGACCTCAAGTGATCTGCCTGCCTCGGCCTCCCAAAGTGCTGGGATTACAGGCATGAGCCACTGCACCTGGCAAGTTGTACACATTTTTTGTTGTTATTGTTTGTAAAAATGGTGAATTACGTTGATTGATTTTGAATGTCAAACCAATCTTCATTCCTGGGATAAATCCCACTTGGTCATGATATATTATTCTTTTTATATATTTTTAGTTTACATTTTCTAAAGTTTTACTTAGGATTTTTGCATATGTCTTCATAAAGGATATTCATCTCTAGTTATTTTTTTCTTATCATAGGTTTGGTTTGGGTAATAAAGTAATGCCAGCCTCATAAAATAAGTTGGGAAATATTCTTTCCTCTGAGAATTTCAGCAAGAGTTTGAATAATATATTATTTCTTCCTTAAATGTTTGGCAGAATTTTCCAGTGAAGCCATCTATCCCTAGGATTTTCTTTATGAGAAAGTTTTTGAACTACAAATTCAATTTTAATTATAGATATAGGGAATAGTCAGGTTATCTATTTCTTCTTGGGTAGCATTGGTAGTTTGTTTCTTTGAATGAACTTGTCCATTATATCAGAGTTAAATTTACTGCATAAATGTGTTCATATTTCCTTATTATTCTTTTAAGTGCTGTAAGATCTTTAGTGATGTCATCTTTTTCATTTCTCCTATTGGTAATCTGCAATTTCTCTTTTTTATTCCTCCAAAATCTGCCTATAAATTTATCATGTCATTACCTAATATGTTAATTAAGTTACTTGGTATAATTAAGTTACTTGGTAAACAGTTTGATCCTCCTGGGACTTGCTTTTCAGCTTTCTTATGTGGTATCAAAGCAGCATTTAGTTTAGGGCTAATTTTATCTCATTATTGAGGCAAAATCCTTCTAAATACTTTACTAATGCCCAAGAATAGTGAGATTTTCCATTCTGGCTTGTGGGGACAAGAGCTATCCCTGACCTGGTGTGATCTTTGGGATTGTTCCCTCTAATCTTTCTCAGTAGTTGTTTTCCTGCTTTGGGTAGCTTCCTCACATGGATGTGCTGGTTGAAACTCACCTGAGACTCCTTTAGAACCCTCTTCAGGCCTCCAGGTATCTCACTGTCTGGGTTTCCCTGCTCCAGTACTTTGTCCTGAAACTCTAGCCTCTGTCCCCTCCCTAGATGCTCAAACCTGCATCCTCAACTCAGAGAGAGAGCCAGGGTGCACTTGGGGTCCTTCTCCCTGCTCTGTGCTCTGGAAACTTTCCAGGTAGTAAGTTGAGGTAATCACAGGGCTCACTTCATTTGTTTCCCATCTGATAGAGATCACTGTCCTTCCTTGCTTGATGTCTGATGTTTTGAAAACCTTTGCTTCATATATTTTGTCTCGTTTTTAAGTTATTCCAGGAAAGAGGGTAAATCTGGTTCATGTTACACGTTCCATATTGGCTAGAAGTAGATATCTCCCAGATAGATATTTAAAGGCAAACATTTATTGAGAACTATGTTCCAGACATGGTGCAAAGTACAATACAATATCTTAGTTAATCCTCTAAAACCAAACAGAGAAACCAAAAATTGAAGAGCAAATAACAAAAAATAGAGCTAAGAAAAGCTACTATTACAATTCCCATCTTATAAATGAGAAAATCAGGATATAGAGAGATTAAGTAGTTTCTTCAAGGTCTAGTGAGGCTAATATATGGTGGAATTGGGATTTGCTTCCAGGTGCGTTTGCTGCCAAAGGCGTGTTCTTAACCAGCATATTCCCACACCTGCTACATCTATCTCTTGCTGCTTAAAGGAAACTGTGGACAATGATTTGCTTTGTTTTATGCCCAGTATGGTAGAGTTTACCCTCGGCAAAAAAATTCATTCTTAACTCTTCATCTTCCCTCCAAGGAGTGCCAGATGGTGAGCTCTATAGGCTTCACGATATTAGCAACTGATTTCAGATTTTCCTTTCTTACAGAATATCAGTTTATTTGGGATCCTGCCTTTTTTCTTTTCTTTTCTTTTCTTTTTTTTTTTTTTTTTGAGATGGATTCTCACTTTGTCACCCAGGCTGGAGTGCAGTGGAGCCATCTTGGCTCACTGCAACCTCCACACCCCTCCTCCTGCCTCACCCCCGCACCGGGTTCAAGCAATTCTCATGTCTCAGCCATCCTAGTAGCTGGGGTTATAGGTGCCTGCCACCATGCCTGGCTAATTGTTTTTCATTTTTAGTAGAGACAGGATTTTGCCATGTTGGCCAGGCTGGTTTTCAGCTCCTAACCTCAAGTGATCCACCTGCCTCAGCCTCCCAAAATGCTGGGATTACAGGTGTGAGCCCAGCCAAGATCCTGACTTTTTACCGCTGCATAAAATTAGGCAAATTTAGGTTAAGTGTTTATAAAATTATAAATTTGCATCAGAAATATACTAACTTTGGTCAAATGATTACAACTTCTTCGGAATAAGAAGAGAAAAAGATAAACAATAGCTGTCTTTGAGAGCTATGGGAGGATGTCCCTAAAGTTTGAATGGAAGGAAAAATGAAGCCCAAATTTTAAGTTGGCTTGCAACTTTTATGTAAGAACTGGCATGAAGGTTTCTCTATTGAGAGATCTACTGATGAAGGTGTTTACAGTGGTTCCAAGAATCTTCATTAAAATCCACAGGATGAAAAGACACTCATGCAACAATTGGAAAGACACTCAAGCCAACAAAACTGAAACAAAAATAGACACAAGCATATTACATATCTCTTGAGGGGAATATTAACACATAATTCGGCGGGGGTAGGGGGTGATTCCTGGGCAACTTTGAGTGTGTTATAATTCTGAAGTTCCCAACAAATGAAACGAATAAGATTTTGGCTGTGTTCTATCAGTGGTGGAGACTCATGAGCTTTAATCTAGTACTTATAAATAAATCTTAAACTCTCAGTATTAGGATTTAAACTTGTTTCCCAGTATCCTTTTTCTCTTTTTCATACTGAATTCTAATGATACAATTAAAACCTGTTTATTGTTCAAAAGTGGGAAATATTAATAAGTAGAAAGAAAAACATAATCTACAATTTTACTACTAATTAATGATCACAATGGACATGTAGGTGACTATCTTGATGGTCTTTGCCTTCCCCCTGGATAAAATAAAAGTATGTGTCTTTGTGTGTATATGATGTGGGGGGTGGGGTGTGTAATTTATAATTCTAGAATAGTTTATAATGCCATGAGGCTGAGATCTCTAACGTATTTGAGATCATGGCACAAGGTGGGAAAGGCTTAATACCTTAGTTGAAATCTGGGTTGCAGGCGTCCCTGCCAAAGCATGATACGCTCTTATAAACTGGCTTTTCTTCTCTATCTAAATCTCCCGAAATTTTGACATTTGAGACATCCCCAGAGATGAGATACCTGGACCTGTGATTGGAGAGAGTGATCCTTTGCATGACAGTCCCAATGGTGATTCGGGCTTCAGGCCTAGGCTGGAAACAGTAACATTTCCCAGACCCACAGCTGTGAAGGTTACAATCCCTAGAGGCTTCTGACCATGGTGATTATAGAGAAGAGTTCACTCTCGATGAATCATGTGAGTACTAGAAAGGCTAGATTTTTCATTTATTGAGAATAGTCTTTTAAAGGAGCCTAGCTAGAGACAGTTAGCAGAAGAGAAGGGTTTACATTACATAGTTTAATGCCATTCAGCTAATTCACAGAACATTGAAGTGTTTTCTGTTTTTGTTTTTTTTTGCATGTGGTATATACGTAGCTGCATGCTAAGAGAAATAAACTCTGATTGATTTAAGCAAAATAGAACATTGTCAAAAGGCAATTCTGGCAAGGTGAAAGAATTAAGCTTAGAAAGTAGGTAGCAGTGATAATAGCCAGGTAGAGAATGTTAGCAAAACCATGCCCCAGAAATGATATGATGAGAACCCAGCTCGTTGTGTCTCTGCATCAAAGGCCAAGCCTCCCTCCCCAACAATTACAGGGCCTGTGGCAAGAGCACAATGGAGGCACAATATCATGTGTTTAAATATTTAAAAGTTACAAATAAATTGTACATCAGATGAACAATCTGTTAAATCAAATGTCATATCCTCTTTGCTAAATATACTTTCATAATAAGCTGAAAGATCAAGTTCAAACAGAGAATTTTTGACTCCTTAGTGAATACTAAGGATAAATCCAGCCCCTTGCCCTGCTCCCTAGACCTGAGCACATCCTCTTTCTTGCTACTTCAACTTGAATGTAGAAGCATCATCTACATCTCCTGCAGAGGTCACCTCTTGACCTCCCTTTGGGTCTAGAGGTGTGAATGGTCTGCTCCCAGGGGGATAAACACAGGGAAGAAGATTACATAGGTCCTGGAAGTGATCCCAAGGCTCATCTGCGCAGGGAATTCACAGTACTTGGTTACCAAAAGTGTAGTCAAGAAGCGGTCATGGAGTTCAGGCTCTGAGTAGGCACGTCCTGTTGGACTTGTAGACTCCTGGCTCCATGGGGAGGAACTCAGACAGGAGGGCCAGGCAGGTCTCCCTAATTTGGGGCCTCCCTCTTGCCTGAATCTAAGGACAGTGCTGCCAATGCCAGATCTGCTGGTGCTGCTCTGTGAACTGGATATGGCTGCCCATCAACCACAGCACGACTTTTCCCCTGAGCCCGCTCCAGCAACCCAGCTGGAGTGTGTTAATGGCTGAGCCAAGACTTTGCACCCAGCTTTAGCCCGCAGTGGGTAAGATGGAGGTGGAGAGCTGTGGAAAACAGAATATGGTCAAAAAATGGCAAATGTCTACTATCCCCAGACTGAAGGCACCACTTCTATTTTGTTTTTTATTTTTTTAATGACACATTCCAAATCTGAGAATAAATGAAGCAGTTCTAAACAAGTTCTACTCCCAAGCTGTTAGCCCAGAATCTGCACAATTGTTTGAGAAAAAAATATAAATGGGATCATTTTTGTTCAAAGTAGTCAAAAAAGAAAGGAAGCATGGAATTATCAATTATCTTCTATTGGAAGCAAATGAAGAAGTTTGTTGTTCCTATTCATTTTATTTCTGTCTTTAGGCCTGGGCCATCTTCTCACAGGCTAGGAGGAGTGAGATTTTTCTACATCTTAGCCATAAGTCAGTGTGGTAGACATTTGCTGCTTTTGCCCATCCAACATCTGTCTCTTCTTTCTCTGCTCTTCTGTTCTTCTGGAAACAGCTTTCAGTTTGTTTGAGTGTGGTTGACCAACTCCCGATCTAGAAGTAGGCGTTCGACCCATTAGTCTCTCCCATTCAGAAGATCATACACTTATGGTCACAGTAATTGGTTCATGGATGTTTGAATACTTTCAAGAGCATAAGGCATTCCTAACCTGTAAATATTTAAGGTGGAGATATTTAAGAAAGAGGAATTTTTGGATGGAGGTCAGGAGAGGTAAGTAATTAGAAGCTCTTTCTTAGATCCCAGGACTTGCCTGGGCCGACCCCCTCAGCCTTAACATTAAGCCAGAGCCAAGTGCCCTAATTCTTCCCGCTGATGGCAAGAATGTTGTTACTTCTGTGTGCTTAGTTCTTTTTGGATGGAGTTCTCAGATAAAGGACACTACCCAGTTGCCTGCTTTTCTAGGTCCTTTTTTCTCCAGTGAAAGAGACTTCTTTGTGGTCAGCGTAACTCTGGGATGCAACACACTTGAGTTCGAATCCTAGTTCTATTACTTAGCTGCATGCCTCAATTTCCTCGTCTGTAAAAGCGGATGATCTTCAACCTGGGAAGGAAAATGAAGTCCTAGGTGTTGAGGAGGGTTTCTGATGCTCCTGGGAATTTTGTCTTGCAATAAAAAATGGGCTTGGAGTAGATTAAATGTGAAATAAGACTGTAAAGCAACTGATCTCCTCCCACCAACCACACAAGGAAGTCTGCCTCTTTGTTTTCTAGTTGCACCTTCTACACGTTTAGCAGAGTTCATTGTGCATGGCATGTGCTCAGAAAATAGTTATTAATTGATTTATTTTTGTTGTTTGATTCAATTTAATTCATTGCGATGTTTGATTTGATTCAATTCACACAACAAATACAAGTTATTATACCTGGTGCTGTGAGTCATATGTGTGATGAGACACCACTGCCCTGTAGAATGTACTAGAATGACTGAGATAATCCTGAATGAACAAAGGCAGCACTGCTAGCCACATCTTCTTATTGGGGAAAATGGATCTGCTTATGTCTGCAGCTTTCTTTTAATGGAAGTTTGTAATCCTTGCTGTTTTTCCTCTGGCCAGCACCCAGGTTGCTACTGAAACTTCCCCACTGAGGGTTTTCCTTTGACTTGTGAGTGAGCAACACTCTTAGTTTGACCCAATTTATCTCCCAGCTAGGACCTGCCTGGGGTTTATGCTCCCCTCTCTTCCTGCACCTCTTCTACTGGAGTCTCAGGCTGCTCTCCTGTGTCCTGGGGTCCCCACCCCTGCCCTCCTGGCAGGGAGTGAGGCTGCAAAGGGACACTACGTCTGTAAGCCCCTGACTGCATTTAAGCTGATTCTCCCTCTCCTTTGGTTTCCTTCCACATGAGAAGTCAGGCCTTCCCCAAGGGCACAAATTTTATAAGCCAAATAAAGAAGAAGCAGATTCATTTTAAAGGACACTGGGCTGACACTGGTGTTCTCAAATCTGGATGAGAAAAGCCTAATTTGTAATTTCAACATGTTGTCCTTCATGTACCCATATAAGAAAGCCAAAGGACCTGAGAATCATTGATACAGTTAAAAACAAATCTTTGTGTAACTATGCTGAGTTTATAGGTGCTTTTACATAAGCCATCTTATTTGTCTCTTCAACAAATCAATAAGATAGGAGTAACAGATAGTACTATTATTTATATTTTATGCATAGGGAAAACAGCTCAAAGTGTGTCTGTCTGTGAATACGTAGCTAATCGACCTAGCAGAACTAGAACACAAACTCAGGTCTTTTGACTACAGAGCTTATTATGCTATCCTGCTCACTTACAAATAAAAATTACAAGGTTTTGGATGAACCACTTGTGTCATAATTTCCACATAGATATAATAACCATGTATTATAAAATCCTCGAATTGTAATGAGTACATGACACAATATTAGCACTACTCCCCACTCTGACTTGTTCAGTGCCTCTCACATCACCATGCACATTTTCATTGCATCCACTATGGTTACTATTTTACACCATTTTATGGTGTAAATGGTGTTTTGGGTTTTTTTTTCTTTGTTTTGTTTTGTTTTGTTTTGTTTTGAGACGGAGTCTTGCTCTGTCGCCCAGGCTGGAGTACAGTGGCGTGATCTCGGCTCACTGCCAGCTCTGCCTCCCAGGTTCACGCCATTCTCCTGCCTCAGCCTCCCGAGTAGCTGGGGCTAGAGGTACCTGCCACCATGCCCGGCTAATTTTTTGTATTTTTAGTAGAGACTGGGTTTCACCGTGTTAGCCGGGAAGGTCTCCATCTTCTGACCTCGTGATCCACCCGCCTTGGCCTCCCAAAGTGCTAGGATTACAGGAGTGAGCCACCGCGCCCGGCCATAAATGGTGTTTTTAAGCAATTTTATGGTGCTAATTAAGCAATAGATTAATTAATGTGCTTCTCTTGCACTAGACTTTAAGCTCCATGAGGGGAGGGAGAATATCTGATTTTGCTCATGTTGAATTCCCAGTAGCGTTCTTGACATGTAGTAAGTGCTTAATAAATATTTGTTGAAGGAATGAATAAAAAACCAAGGTGCAGTAGCTAGTGCTTTGATTTGGGGCTCTGTTCTCAACCAGAAGTTAAGGAAGGCTGTCAGAAGCTGAAGGCCAAGGGAAAATATTCATAAATGTGTTTAAGGCGGTTATTGGACAACAGAGTTAATCAGGAGAGAAAGCTAGGCATCCTTTCCAATTTATATGGACTAGACTGTGTGTGGCTCTCACTCTTGGGGAGACCCTTCTGTGAATTTTTCTTTTTCTTTGCCTTGGCTGAGGTATGGAGAGGTAGAGCAGTGGCAGGGGGTAGAAAGGCAATGAGGCCCTTAGGTTACTTCTTCTAGGCCTGGTGGGATTGACTGCAGACCAGAAGATCTGGCCCCTCTCCTGGATTCTGGGCCCAAGTCAAGGCCAAAGTCAATTCAGCAGCTGCCTTGGCATCAATAGAAGTTTTCATGGCAGTGCTGGAGACTTTGAGGGCATTAGCTATCTATTTCTTTTGGAATCATCAAAAGAAAAGAAAACTCTTCCTTGCTGTTAGACACTGCCAAACTCAATTATCCTTAGTAAGGGAGAAGGAAGGGACACTCATTTGTGCTTTGAGAGAACTTATGACGAAGGGATGAGCAAACACATTATACTCTGGATCTAAACAGCAACCAACACATTCATTTCTTTAAGTACCATCCTGGATCTAGTATTATGATGAAATATAAACTCAAGATCCATCCACACCAGGGACTTGCTGTTCATTGAGCATGTATCAATGAACGTTTATTCAGAATGAGCTACACAAAATGCTCTGTTCTGAGCGTTTAGTTGATGGAAAGGTCTCTTGGGAATTGACTAAGGTTATTTATGTTCTTCTGTTCTAGCACCTCTGGGGCACCAGCAGAATCACCAGCAGACTCTCCTGTGGGGTGCTGCCCCAGTGGTGCTCAGTGACTGGTCTGGGTGGTTCCAGCCTTTGCCTCAGGCTCCCTTGCATCCCTTCTTTGAATACTGATGATTAGTTTACAGCGCGTGTTTCAACTTTTCGGTGGCATCGAGCACAGAGAGCCCAGCACAGGTCTCTGCACAAGGGTTCTGACTTGCTGTGGAAATTGGACAGATGTGGCTCTCCTTAGCACTCCCCTTCCTTGGGCCACATTCACCTCTTGCACTAAATTCTATGCTGATCACTGGTCTTGGTGAGTTGAGTATTGGACAAAAAAGTTTTAACCTAGTGAGCTTAAAGAGTACCATCTTTTGCTCCTTTTTTCACTGCTTATGCCATCTTCATCCACCTCCCATTCTATCGATCTGTTATTTTTTTCTGGAGTGGGTATGAGTATAATTGTATAATTGATAATTGTAGCTATTTAATATGGTTTCATATAGAGAAGTCCAAACATGTGATAGAATTTGTTAGTAGTCTTTCAAAATCCATGCTCACCTTCTTCTTTTTTTTTTTTTTTTTTTGAGATGGAGTCTCACTCTGTCACCAGGCTGGAGTGCAGTGCAATCTCCGCCTCCTGGGTTCAAGTGACTCTCCTGCCTCGGCCTCCCTAGTAGCTGGGACTACAGGCACATGCCACCACATCCAGCTAATTTTTGTATTTTTAGTGGAGACGGGGCTTCACCATGTTGGCCAGGCTGGTCTTGAACTCCTGACCTCAATTGATCCGCCCATCTCTGCCTCCCAAAGTGCTGAGATTATAGGTGTAGGCCACCGTGCCCGGCCACCTTTTTTTATACTAGTAGAACCCTCAATTTTTAGGTGGGCATCTGAATGCCAACAACAAAAACTGCTTTTCCCAACCTCTCTTGAAGTTAAGTGTGGCCATATGATCATGACTTCCCCAATGGACCGTAAGTGGAAGTGCTGTGCTCAATTTTTGGGAACAGCTCTTTATGGAAAGGAGTGTACCCTGTTTCCCACCTCTTCCCTTTTCCTCCTGTAAACATATTTGGAGCTTAGCAGCCATTTTGTCCTCAAGGTGGACAGAGGAACAAGATGAAGGAGATGGGTTTTCTGGTACCATGAGGGCCTTCTAGGGCCTTCTAGGGCTGTACCCCCGACCTCTGGGCCATGCTTACTCAAGAGAGAAACAGGCTTTGATTTTACTTTTGCCACTGTTATTTTGGCTGTTCTATTACTCTGAACTCAACTTAATCCTGACTGATATAAACTTTATAATTGTTTTTGACAAAAGCAAATCCTATTGTGGTTCCTATGGGACTTATATTACATTTATGTGTTAATTTAGGGAGAATTGACTTCCTAATAATTCTTTCCATCCAAGAACCTGTTCTTTGCTTTCATTTACTCATGTCTTTTAAAATAATATTATAAGCATTAAAAAAACAAAACATAAAACTTTGTTGTTTTCTTTGTTTTCCATATTGTGCATATCAAGCACATACTACTCTATAAAATTCTAAAATTAATATAAAACCAAATAAAGCACTACAGGGCAATGCATAAATGTAAGCCCAAGGTGAGCCTAAATAAAGGAAAATAATCCTTCTCTAAGTTTTTTTTTTGTCTATTTGAAAATTTTATGACATTTCTCTTTCCATATATGATTTACAGAAAGCAAGTTGACTGTTGAACACTCCAATGTTCATTAAAGCAGCCTTTTGAAGCATAATTGCTTACCAGAAATACTTAGAAAATTATTTGTACTTCATGTTTCTATTTGGGTGCTTTATTTCTTAATAGAATCTCATCCTTGTTATCTAAGAGTGGTGTATAAATTTGGGGAGCATATAGGCAGTAGATGAAATGCAAAAGCTTTCATGAAATATCAGGCTTCACAGCTGAGAACACAGCTTGGTATTTGTAACCAGAGGAGCGAGATTTGACACTGGGAGTAAGTTGTAGTAAGGAGTAGATGTAAGACCGTGTACAGGTCACTTACCATCTTACCATCTTGAAACTCCAGTTTCCCCATGTATAACTTGGGAATGATAAAAATACTTGCTCAAATTTTTCTTTACAATGTTGTAAAGGTTGTTAAAGATGATGGGTGCAAAAATGCTTTACACATTTTAAAATCTGTTTAAGAATGAGTGATATGGGTTGGCTATTTGTTACCTCCAAATCTTATGTTGAAATGTGATTCCCAATGTTGGAGGTGGGGACTAGTGGGAGGTGTTTGGGTCGTGGTGGCAGATCCCTAATGAATGGCTTGGTGGCCTCACTTTGATAATGAGCCCATACAAGACCTGGTTTCTTGAAGGAGCATGGTGCCTCCCCCTCTCTCTTGCCCCCTCTCTCATCATGTGACATGCCTGCTTCTGCTTTGCCTTCCGCTATGAGTAAAAGCTCCCTGAGGCCTCACTAGAAGCCAAGCAGATACCGGCACCAAGCTTCCTGTTCAGCCTGCAGAACTAAAAACCAATTAAACCTCTTTTCTTTATAAATTGCCCAGCCTCAGGTGTTTCTTCACAGCAATGCAAGAATGGACTAACACAGAAAACTGATACTGAGGAGTGAGGTGTGAGATGTTGCTATAAAGATACTTGAAGATGTGGAAGTGACTTTAGAACTGAGTAATGGGCAGAGGTTAGAAGACTTTGGAGGGCTCAGAAGAAGACAGGAAGATAAGGAAAGTTTGGAACTTCTTAAGAGACTGGTTAAATGATTTTGACCAAAATGCTAATAGAAATATGGATAGTGAGTACCAGGCTGACAAAGTCTCAGATGGAAATGAGGAGCTTATTGTGAACTGGAGTAAAAGTCACCCATGTTATGCCCTAGCAAAGAAGGATCCTTTTTTCGTTGCAAGTAACAGAAACCTCAAAAGATGTTGGCATAAACATGAGGGAATAAAGTATGTCATAAATAGTGTGTACAGAGGTTAGACAGGATTCAGGCTTGGTTGATTCAGGATCCAGGTTCTTTGCACCTCCCTTCAATGCTGGTTTCTTTCTCAGGTAGGTAGCAAGATGGCTGCAGCAGATCCAGCACTCACCTCCAGACAGGGCAATGTTCAGGAGAAAGAGAAAATTCATTGTTAACACTCTGCCTTAGGAACAAGACACTTTGCCCCAAACCCCTCATCTGTCCTGAAGAACTCTAACCACACCTTACTGGGCAGACCTAAATTGCATATGCATTCCCGAAATCACTGTGAATGTCGATGAGATATGTCAACCTGGCCCATCTTCAGAACTGCAGATGCCTCATTCCCCCAAGGCAATGGTGGTTTTTGAGAGAAGTGGATACCTGGACAAACCTGGAGTTTGTTGAGTGTATCAGAGGCGATTAGTGACCTGCCCTTATTGTCTTGTTGTGCACTGTTTCTGGTGCACACTGGTAGCTTCCTACTGCAAGTATCTGTGACTCTCTTTCTGAGGAATTTCTCTGGCTATGGGAGCTTGCATGGTCTGCTTGGAGTAGGCTGAAAAGTGCTGAGGAATTAATGTTCCTGGAAGGAGCCCTCAGTTGGTGATAGATGAGAACTGAAGGACAGTACCCCAGCTTCCCTGTCCCTTGGTGGAAAAACTCGAAGTTATGTTCTACTCCATTTCACACAGGTTCCCAGTGGTATGGAGCTCCAGTTGCCCACAGAGATGATTTGCTCATTAATATAGTCTGTGTTGGCTTCTTTTCTTTCCTGGATCTCTTCCTCACATGCTTACCAGTATTTCCTGGTATCACCTCTCAACCAAACAACTTGTACCCAAGTCCTTGCTGAAGGGTCTGCTACTGAGGGAGCTCAACCAAAGTTGGTAGGAGGAAGAAGGGGGAAAGAGTTCTGTGTAGGGAATGAACAGTGTCATCTACTGGCACATGTCCTCTACTGGCACATTCAGGAGCCACTTGTAAAACTTCCCAGGGTTTGTATTTATCGGTCTGCCAATTACAGCCTCCCAAAATGAATCCAAAACTAAGATTGAGCCTCAACATTCCCAAACATATTTATAAACCTGAAAACTTCCTGATGAAATGCAAAATTGTAAGCTTTCTGCAAACTTGATGCATGTAATTAGTAGACATAAAGTCTTCTGAATAAACTTATGAGGCTTTATTTAGCTAGAATGTGTCAGATTGAACATTTTAAAATACATGTTTTCTTTCCAGTATACCTGTCTTTCCCCACAGATGTTGATTTCTTGAGGATTTTGGTTATTTGAAATTTGGATTGTTTTCCTAAATCTGCTTTGTAGAGATTTGGGAGATTATTTAGTGTGGAATAATATATTTTTTGAAAATTTATTTATTCGCATAAAGTCTTTAGCTCATTAGTTTATAATATTCTTGGAGTTATTATTTTAAAACTTGTGGTTCAAAGGGGATATAACAACTAGATGGATAGGAAAAATTGAAAGCTTGATTTTTCCTCAGCTAAAATTGGAAACCAGAACTTTATCACTCCTATTTTTACAGATGCCATGTGGCGGGAACCTTGGCCAACTGGGATGTGGGTGGCTGAGTCTTTCTTCAGCTTCTTACTGGAAACTGAGGCGTTTTCTTGACAGCAGTAATAAATCAGACATCCACAGGAAGCAAAGAGATCATTGAAATGAAACATAAGCTGTAAAATGTTCTGCCTCATATTATGACAGCCCTTTCCTTGGTGGGCTCTCTCTTTGGACCCATTAGAGAAACAGATCTCCAATTTACAGGAGGATGCATAAATTGGAGATGTAAAAATTACTAGATTTTATGGAAATATTGATTTGTTCACAGTGTACACAGGTCTAAGTTAACTTAAAGAGCACATCCCATAAACTCTATTAAGCCTAACTTGTCTTAGGCTATTACAAATCCGTGTATTGTTGGACTTTCTGAATTTATATTTTTGACTTTCTTTAATGTAAGCACCCTTCAACAGGTATCATAAACATTCAAAAGGGATTTACTGTAGTCATAGGAACAAAACGACTATTCTGAGAATTTCTTTCTGGCAAACTGAATGATGTACTGCTAGTTATATATGTCTGTTGAACCATGACTCTTTCCATAGGAAAACTCTGAGATTACTATCATCAGAGTCACCATATCCATAACCAACTGAATGCTTCTGTGATGTATTTTAATCTGGTTTTGTTGATAGTGATAAAACACCGGCTGGGCTCTATTTGGACTGAGTAATTTAAAAATAATGTACATTGATGAAATCATATTTTAATAATAAAGTTAATTAAATATATTGACTTTATCCCAAGTTTAGAAGCAGCAAGTATTTCACAAAGAGGAAAAAATGTTGTCAATACTTACATAAGATTAATTTCAGTTGATTCTTGTAGGAAGAACTATAGAAATAGTTGATCTTTCTTCTTTTTTCGAATTAAAATGAGCAGCCACTGATTTTCCCTCCATTCCTCTCAGGGCCATCTCAACCAGCTTGTTGAAACCAGAATGCACTTGAGGAGGCCAAATATCTCCATAAAATAGTGGTTGCATAACCAGTGAAAATGAAATATTTTAAAAATCAAATGGGCAGAATGATTCCCTTAGTTGTGGCACTCTTTTAAGCATAATCACACCGGAAAATAGATTAGAATGGAGTTGTGAAAATTTTGAAGTGCCACACATTCATTATTGTTACCACCATTATACACTCACATATTGACTTAAACAAAATATTATTTCTTAAATTCGAGGCATAAACACTATTTCACTTACTGGCTTGAATTTAGGATTTTTGAGCTTGTTTAATCTGTTTAAAGATTTCTTAGTGTTTTTACATAATTCATTGCTATTGTTAAGTAAAATCACCATAATTCCACAGTAGTATACCCCTACAATATTTCAGAACTTGTTCTAGACAAGGAGAATACATCTCTTATTATTCATAACCCCTGCCCCACTTATAGAGATCTAGGAAGTAGAAATCTAGGGGACACTACTGCTGGATTACCCAGCATTTATCCCCATCACTTTCCCCTCTGATAGAACCATAATTCTAATTAGGCAACTCATTTTTCTCTGCACTGCTTGGAAAGTGACTCCCATCTTGACCTCCAATGATGTAATCTGATTATTTTAAGCCAGTTGTAATAATTCTACAACTATGATTGGTTCAGGAACTAAGGCAAAAAATTTCTGTCTTTCGAAAAGCAATTGCAACAAAAGCAAAAATTGACAAATGGGATCTAATTAAATGAAAGAGCTTCTGCACAGCAAAAGAAACTATCAACACAGAAAACAGACAACCTACAGAATGCAAGAAAATGTTTGCAAACTATGCATGTGACAAAGTTCTCATATTCAGCATCTATATGATACCCTAACAAATTTACAAGAGAAAAACCAACAGCCCCGTTAAAAAGTGGGCAAAGCACATGAACAGACACTTCTCAAAAGAAGACATACATGCAGCCAGCAAGCATATGAAAAAAAGCTCAATATCATGGAGCATTAGAGAAATGTAAATCAAAACCACAGTGACACCATCTGACACCAATCAGAATGACTACTATTAAAAAGTCAAAAAATAACAGATGCTGGTGAGGTTGTGGAGTAAAAGGAATGCTTATACACTGTTGGTGGCAGTGTAAATTACTTCAACCATTGTGGAAAACAGTGTGCTGATTCCTCAAAGACCTAAAAACAGAACTACCATTTGACCCAGCAATCCCGTTACTTGGTAAATACCCAAAGAAATATAAATCTTTCTGTCATAAAGACACATGTGTGTTTGTGTTCATTGCAGCACTATTCACAATAGCAAATTCGTGGAATCAACCTAAATGTCCATTAGTGGTAGGCTGGATAGAGAAAATGGGACATGTATACACCATGGAATACTATGCAGCCATAAAAATGAATGAGATCATGTTCTTTGCAGGAACATGGATGGTGGTGGAGGCCATTATTCTTAGCAAACTAACACAAGAACAGAAAAACCAAATACCATGAGTTCTCACTTATAAGTGGGAGCTAAATGATGAGAACACATGGACACATAGAGGAGAACAACAGGCACTGGGGCCTACTGGAGGGTGAAGGTTGGGAGGATGGAGAGAATCAGGAAAAACAACAAATGGGTATGAAACTTAATACCTGGGTGATGAAATAATCTGTACAATAAACCCCCATGACATAATATATAATCTATACATCAAACCTGCACTATATAACAAAACTAGCCCTGAACTTAAAACAAAAGTTTAAACAAAAATAAATATCTACCTTTATCTTTATTGGTAGTTGGGTTCACATCAAAAGTGATACAATTAGATAATAAGGAAGAACTTTTCTTCCGTGGTTGAAGAAGACTTTTTTTTTCTTTCCAACTTGCTGAATACAAAGCAGAAAGCCTGTTGTCCTATTGCTATTGGCCACTGGCTTGAGACTGTGAGGGAAGTGAACATAGGAACAAATGGATACAGGGAAAGAGCAAAGAAAATTTTAGAGCAAATGGAAGCCTGATTGTCCTATATCTAGATCCTCTCTATCTCTCAAGTTGAAGATGGAGCTTGTGTACTCGAAGCTCATACTATTCTAACTTACAGGATGTGAGCATCCAGAGATCTATAGATTCAATGAAATCCCTATCAAAATGCCAATAATTTTTTTGTAGAAATAGAAAAACTCATCCTAGTTCATGTCCTTTGTAGGGACATGGATGAAACTGGTAACCATCATTCTCAGCAAACTATCACAAGGACAAAAAACAAACACCGCATGTTCTCACCCATAGGTGGCAATTGAACAATGAGAACACTTGGACACAGGAAGGGGAACATCACACACTGGGGCCTGTCATGGGGTGGGGGAAGGGGGGAGGGAAAGCATTAGGAGATATACCTAATGTAAATGACGAGCTAATGGGGGCAGCACACCAACATGGCACATGTATACATATGTAACAAACCTGCACATTGTTCACATGTACCCTAGAACTTAAAGTATAATAATAATAATATAATAATAATAATAATAATAAACTCATCCTAAAATTCAAATGAAATCTCAAAACAATCTTGAAAAACAAGAAAAAAGTTGGAGGGATCACAATTCCTGATTTCTAAGCTTACTACAAAGCTTCGGTAATAAAAACGATGTGGAATTGGCAAGAATACAGACATACAAACCAATGGTATCAGCTAAATAGCCCAGAAGTAAACCCTCACATATATGGCCAAATGATTTTCAACAAGGGCGCTAAGACCAGTTGATGGGGAAAGAATAATCTTTTAACAAACGGTGCTGGGAAAATGAAATATCCACATGCAAAAGAATGAAGTTGGAACCTTATCTTATACCATATACAAAAAATAACTCAAAATAGATCAAAGACCTAAACATAAGAGAGAAAATGACACAGCTCTCAGAAGAAAACAGAAACAGAAAATCTTCATGTGATTGGATTTGGCAATGATTTCCTGGATATGACAACAAAAGTATAGGCAACAAAAGGAAACATGCATAAATTGTACTTCATCAAAATTAAAAACTTTGGTATATCAAGTGACCCTACCAAGAGAGGGAAAAGACAATCTACAGTGTGGGGAAAAAAAAAGTTTGCAAATCATATATCTGATAAGGGGTTAACAGCCAGAATATAGAAAGAACTCCTACAATTCAACAACAACAAAACAATCCAATTCAAAAATGAGAAAAGGGGCCAGGCGCGGTGGCTCATTCCTGTAATCCCAGCACTTTGGGAGGCAGAGGCAGGTGGATCACGAGGTTGGGAGATTGAGACCATCCTGGCTAACAGGGGGAAACCCCATCTCTGCTAAAAGTACAAAAAGTTAGCTGGGCATGGTGGTGGGTACCTGTAGTCCCAGCTACTCAGGAGGCTGAGGCAGGAGAACGGTGTGAACCCAGGAGGTGGAGCTTGCAGTGAGCTGAGATCATGCCACTGGGCAACAGAGCAAGACTCTGTCTCAAAAAAAAAAAAAAGAAAAAAAAAAAAGAGAGAGAAAAGGACTTGTATAGATATTTTTTCAAGACATACAAATGGCCAATAAGCACATGAAAAGATGTTAAACATCACTAATTATTAGGGAAATGCAAGTCAAAACCATAGTGAGATGCCACTTCACACCCATTAAGATGGTGGTAATATGCAATTTCATACTCAATTGCCACAAAAAGAATAAAATATCTAGGAATACAGCTAACTACTGCAGTAAAAGATCTTTTCAAGGAGAACTACAAAACACTGCTCAAAAAAATCAGAGACGATACAAACGAATGGAAAAAATATTCTATGCTCATGGATAGGAAGAATCAATATTGTAAAAATGGCCACACTGCCCAAAGCAACTTATAGATTCAATGCCATTCCTATTAAACTACCATCGAGATTCTTCACAGAACTAGAAAAAGCTACTTTAAAATTTATATGGAACCAAAAAAGAGTCTGAGAAGCCAAGGGAATCCTAAGCACAATGAACAAAGCTGGATGAATCACGCTAGCCGACTTCAAACTATACTACAGCCTACAGTAACCAAAACAGCAGGATACTGGTACAAAAGTGACATGTAGACAAATGGAACAGAATAAAGGATCCAGAAATAAGGCCACACACCTACAACTATCTTCAACAAGCCTGACTAAAACAAGCAATGAGGAAAGGATTCCTTATTCAATAAATGGTGCTAGGGAACTGGCTAGCTATACGCAGATTGAAACTGGATCCCCTCCTTACACCATATACAAAATTTAACTCAAAATGAGTAAAGATTTAAATATATAACTCAAACCCTTGAAAACTCTGCAAGACAATCTAGGCAATACCATTCTGGACATAAGAATGGGCAAAGATTTTTATGACAAAGACACCAAAAGCAATTGCAATGAAAGTAAATATTGACAAACGGAATCTAACTAAACTAAAGAGCTATTGCACAGGAAAGGAAACTATCAACAGACTGAACAGACAGCCTACAGGATGGGACAAAATGTTAGTAAACTATGCATCTGACAAGGGTCTGACATCCAGCATCCATAAGGAACTTAAATTTACAAGAAAAAAACAAGCAACCCCATTAAAAAGTGGGCAAAGCACATGAACAGACACTTTTCAAAAAAAGACATGTATGCAGCCAAAAAGCCTATGAAAAAACGCTCAACATCATTGATCATTAGAGAAATGCAGATCAAAATCACAATGAGATATCATCTCACACCAGTCAGAATGGCTATATTAAAAAGTAAAAAATAACAGATGCTGGTGAGGTTGTGGAGAAAAAGAAAAGCTTTTACACTGTTTTGGGGAGAGTAAATTAGTTCAACCATTGTGGAAGACAGCGTGGCAATTCCTCAAAGACTTAAAGCAGAACTACCATTCAACCCAGCAAATCCCATTAATGGGTATATACCCAAAGAATATAAATTGTTCTATTATAAAGACACATGCATGCATATGTTCACAATAGCAAAGTCATGTAATCAACATAAATGTCCATCAATGGTACACTGAATAAAGAAAATGTGGTACATATACACCATGGACTACTATACAACCATTTAAACAAATGCGATCATGTCCTCTGAAGGACTATGGATGCAGCTGGAGGCCATTAACCTTGGCAAACTAATATAGGAATAGAAAAGCCAAATACCACGTGTTCTCACTTATAAATGGGAGCTAAATGATGGAATACATGGACACCTACAGGGCAACAACACACATTGGGGCTTACCAGAGGATGGAGAGTGGGAGGTGAGAAAGGATTGAGAAATGTGGCTAACAGCTACTAGGCTTAATACCTGGGTAGTGAAATAATCTGTACAACAAACCCCCATGACTCAAGTTTACCTATATAACAAACCTGCACAGGTACCCCAGGACTTAAAATAAAAGTTAAAAAAAATGGCCATTTAAATAAAACAAACAAGAAAATCAACCAAAACCCCAGAAAGTAACATGAGTTGGTTAGGATGTGGAGAAAGTGGAACCCTTGTGGATTGTTGGTAGAAATGTAAAATGGTGCAGCTGCTATAGAAAACAATATGGCAGCTGTCAAAAAATTAAACAGAATTACCATATGATTCAGGAATTTTGCTCCAGGCAATTGGAAGCAGAGACTTATACAGATTGTTGTACAACAATATGCATTGAAGCATTATTCACAATAGCCAAAAGGCAGAAACAATCTAAATGTCCACTGACAGAGGAGTGGATAAGCAATATGTTGTATACACATTCAATGAAATATTATCCAACCTTAAAAAGAAAGAAAGCCAGGCACAGTGGCATGTGCCTGTGCTCCCAGCTACTCAAGAGGCTGAGGTGAGAAGACTGCTTGAGCCCAGGAGTTTGACACTAGCCTGGGCAACATAGCAAGATGCCATCTCAAAAAAAAAAAAAAAAAAAAAAAAACAGAAAGGAAAAAGGAATGCAATTCTGATACATGCTACAACATGGATGAACTTTGAAGACATTTTGCTAAGTGAAGTAAGCCAGACACAAAAGGACAAATACTGTGTGAATTCCACTTCCATGAAGTACCTAAAAGGTCACATTCACAGAGACAGAAAGTCAAATTGTGGTTATTAAGATCTGGGGGTAGAAAGAAATGAGGAGTTACTGTTTAGTGAGTATAGACTTTCAATGTGGGACAATGAAAATGTTCTGGAGATGGATGGTGGTGATGGTTGCACAGCAATGCAAATGTATTTAATATCACTGAATTGTAGACTTAAAAGGGGTTAAAATGATAAAAGTCATGTTATATATATTTAACCACCAAAACAAAACAAACAAACAAACAAAAAAACAAAAAGGACAGAACTGTGATATTAGAAATCCTGGGAATTTCTGTGAAGGTTTTCTGTTATCAAAAGGTGGAGCCTTGGAGTAGGTCTTCCTTTGTTTAGTAGAGCATAATAAATGGAGGTGTTTGGATATGCAAATATCCAAAATGCAACTTACACAAAGAATAATTGTGTGTGTATATATGTGTGTGCTGTAGAAGAAATGACTAAGGGATATCCAATATGCTGTTTTTTAAAAAAATTTGATTTTTGTGGGCACATAGTAGGTGTATATAATTATGGGGGGTATGTTAAAAGAAAAATTTCAGCCAGATTAAATTTTAAAGAGTTTAATTAATTGAGCAATGAATGATTCGTGAAGGGGGCAGCCTCCCAAGCCAGAGTAGGCTCAGAGACTCCAGCGCAGCCACATAGTGGAAGAAGATTTATGAACAGAAAAACGAAAATGACTCACAGAAAATGGAAGTGAGGTACAGAAACAGCTGGATTGGTTACAGCTTGGCATTTTTCTTATTTAAATGTGATTTGGACACTTGGCCACCTTTGATTGACAAAAACTCAGTGATTGGCACAAGAGTAGGCTACTGTCTGTTTACAACTCCATTTAGTTTATAGTTCTCGTGGAAAGAGAAACCTTTAGGCTGAACTTAAAATATGTAAGGAGGCAGCTTTAGGCTAAACTTGATTTAACAGATACATGAGATATTTTGATACAGGCATACAATGTGTAATAACCACATCAGGGTAATGGGGTATGCATCACCTCAAGCATTTATCCTTCATGTTGCAAACAATCAAATTATACTTTTAGTTATTTTAAAATGTCCACTTAAATTATTATTGACTATAGTCACTCTGTTGTGCTAGTAAATACTAGATCTTATTCATTCTTTCTAATTTGTTTGTTGTTTTTTTGTTTGTTTGTTTGTTTTCGGTTTTTTTTAGACAGGCTCTTGCTCTGTCACCCAGACTGGAGTGCAATGGCAAAATCTCAGCTCACTGCAACCTCTCTCTCCTGGGTTCAAGTGATTCTCATGCCTCAGCCTCCTGAGCAGCTGGGATTACAGGTGCCTGCCATGACACCCAGCTAATTTTTGTATTTTTAGTAGAGATGGGGTTTCACCGTGTTGGTCAGGATGGTCTCGAACTCCTGACCTCAAGTGATCAGCCCACCTCATCCTCCCAAAGTGCTGGGATTACAGGGCTGAGCCACCAAGCCGGGCCTCTAACTATTTTTTGTGCTCATTAACCACCTCCTGTTCTCACCCACACCCCCACTCTCCTTTCCAGTCTTTGGTAACCATCTCGTATGTAGTTTCAATTGTTGCCTTTCACTGCGGTGTGTTGTAATTTCCCTATTTCTCCAACTTTGAATCAAAACATATTGCACAACAACCCTGGGTTAGGGGTAGAGAAGTGTTCAGCATGGCATAAAGTGGGCCAGTGAGAGAGGGTGACATCTGCAGTGCTAACATTGTAGGGATCACAAAGAAAGCTGCAGGCAGAGGTTGGTCAAGACAATGAGAAGCCCCACCCCCTCCCCAGTAACCCCTGGTGGGGAGGACAGGGAGGCATCCCACAAAACCTGGAATGGGTGTTCCAGTCATTTCATTTGCATGTTAAGGGGTGAGACCAGAAACCTATGGCATTTGGCGACACCAAGGTTACAAACGGCATCCAATTCATTATAATACGTAAATTCAAACATATCTTTGTGGGTTTGCTGGAGTAATTCTTTTTTGTTTTAGTCCTTTGACATTTTCTTCCCTAGAAGATACGCTTTTGTTGAAATTGATAATTTACTACAGTCACGTGCTAAGGCTAAGGTTTGCTGCCATATGTTGCTTATCATAGGAAGTACAAAGGATCAAAGTCCAACAGAACATTTTGTATTCTGCGTGTTCCACAGAGCTGTCTTGTTATAACTTTTTTTTTTCCATTAACACTGGAGAGGAAAATAAACTGATGTCAGCTGTGGACATTGCCAAAATAGACATTTGATTTCTGTTAGCTTCGATCCCCCTCTCCTGGGCTTGCCACGTCTCACAGTGGGCTCTCAGGGCCTGATCTGCTGTGTGTAGGGCTTCCAGTGACAAGGATGGGAGAATCTCCTGTTCAGAGCTCAGCTGTCCCATTGGAGTTCTTTCTCTTCCTCTTTGTGGAACATCTGGGAGACTCAATCAGAGACTGCTGAGCCCATCCCATCCTGAGATACAAATTTTAGGCACAACAATGTGGCTGACATGTGCAAGACCAACAGGGCTGAGCTTACAACATCTATGTTTTAGAAAAAGCTATTTGTGTGTTCAATATGGTCTCCAGACATGGCCCATCTGAGCTACTGAAGGGAAACAATGGCCGTAGTGCAGGAAGTGGAGGGGGAAATGCAGCTTGTGTTCCTGTTCTCTTTCATGGAGTGGTGAATGCTGCAATGAGACCTCTTGGGATATTCTCAAAACTGTGTCCCACATGGCCCATCAAGGTTGATCCTGACAGTCTCTTTAATACGGACTTCCAGGAGAGTGAAATTGAATTTGGGCAGGGAGGAAGGGAAGATCATATGATGGTTACAGTGCTGCTTAGGATCTGCAAGATCAACAGGCTACTGGTGCAGAAAGGAGTCACCGAGCATCCAACTCTGGGAAGGCAGAGGACTGACTGTAAGGAAGCCCTAGGCAGCTGCGTTACTGTGGTTCACACATGTGTATGGTGTTCATGTGCATGGGGTACACATGTGATCGGGGGCTTGGAGATTCTTGGGACCTTTTCCTCCTTCCCCATTTTTTCTTTATTGAGGTAAAATTCACATAACATAGAGTTAATCATTTAAATGTGTACAACTCAGTGGTATTTAGTACATTCACACTGTTGTGCAACCATGACCTCTATCAAAATATTTTACCACCCCCAAAGGAAGTCCCTATACTGATTAAGCAGTGTCTCCTGCATCCCTCTACCTCTACATGGTATAGCATAGGCTCCCATATAGCCTAGGTTTGCAAGCCCCTGGCAGCCACTAATCTACTTTATGTCTCTATGACTTTACCTATTCCAGGTATCTTATGTATAGTCACATAGCAATGTTTTGGTCAACTGCATATACAACAGTGGTCCCATAACATTATAATGGAGCTGAAAAATTCTTATGCCTAGAGATATCATAGCTATCCTGACATTGTAGCACAACACATTATGCACATGTTTGTAGTGATTCTGGTGTAACAAAACCTACTGTGATGTCAAGTCATATAAAAGTCTAGTATATACAATCATTTACAATACATAATACTTGATAATGATAATAAGCAACTATGTTTCTGCTTTACCTATTTACTATACCATGCTTTTTATCATTACTTTAGATTGTACTCCTACTTATATATTTAAAAGTTACTGTAAAACAGCCTCAGGCAGGTCCTTCAGGAGGTATCCAGAAGAAGGCATCGTTATCATGGAGATGACTGCTCCATGCCTGTTACTGTCCCTGAAAACCTTCCAGTAGGACAAGATGTGAAATTGGAAGATAGTGATATTGATGATCCTGACCCTGTGTAGGTCTAGGCTAATGTGTGGGTTTGAGCCTTAGTTTTTTTTTTTTTTCTTTTTCAGATGGAGTCTAGCTCTGTTGCCCAGTCTAGAGAGTGGCTCACTCCAACCTCCACCTGCTGGGTTCAAGGGATTCTCCTGCCTCAGTCTCCTGAGTAGCTGGGATTACAGGCATGCACCACCACACTCAGCTAATTTTCTGTATTTTTAGTAGAGACAGGGTTTTGCCATATTGGCCAGGCTGATCTCAAACTCATGGCCTCAGGTGATCCTCCTGCCTCAGCCTCCCAAAGTGCTGGGATTATAGACATGAGCCATGACACCTGGCCAGGATTTGTGTCTTAGTTTTTAACAAAAAACAGTTTAAAAAGTAAAAAACAATTAAAAATTTTAAAAATATGAAAAGCTAATAGAATAAGGACATAAAGAAAGAAAATATTTTTGGACAGCAGTACTATGTGTGTTTTGAGCTAAATGTTATTACAAGGGTCAAAAAGTTAAAAAAAATTTACAAGTTTATAAAATAAAAAGATACAGTTGGCTAAGGTTAATTTCTAATTGAAGAAAGAGTTTTAAAAATAAATTTAGTGTAGCCTCAGTGTGCAGTATTTATGAAGTCTACAGCAGTGTACAGTAATGACCTGGTCCTTCACATTCACTCACCACTGGCTCACTGACTTACCCAGAGCAACTCCAGTCCTGCAAGCTCCATTCATGCTAAGTGCCCTATACAGGTGTACTATTTTTTTGTCTTTTATGCTGTATTTTTACTATATCTTTTCTGTGTTTAGATATGTGTAGATACACAAACACTTACTATTATATTACATTTACCTATAATATTTAGTACAGTAACATGCTGTACAGGTTTGTAGCCTAGGAGCCATAGAATATACAATATAGCCTAGGTTTGCAGTAGGCTACTATACATTTAGGTTCACATATTAGGTATATAGTGTTTGCACAAGGATGAAATCATCTGATGATCCATTTCTTAGGACGTACCCCTGTCATTAAGCGACACATAACTGTAAATGGAATCGAACAATATGTGATCTTGGTGTCTAGCTTCTTCCATTCAGCATAATATTTTAGATTCATTCATGTTGTAACACATACCAGAACTTAATCCCTTTTTATGGCTGAATAATGATTCCATTGTATAGATATGTCACAATTTGTTTATCCATTCATCAGTCGATGGAACATTTGGTTTGTTTTCAGTCTTCGGCTATTGTGAATAATGCTCTATGAACAGTTGTGTACAAACTTTAGTTTGAAGTCCTCTCCCCCATTTTTTTTTTTTTTTTTTTTGAGATGGAATCTCACTCTGTTACCTAGGTTTTAGTGCAGTGGCACTATCTGGGCTCACTGCAAACTCTGCCTCCCAGGTTCAAGCCGTTCTCCTGCGCCAGCCTCCTGAGTAGCTGGGATTACACCTGCCACCACACCCAGCTAATTTTTGTATTTTTAGTAGAGACGGGGTTTCACCATGCTGGTCAGGCTGGTCTCAAACTCCTGACCTCGTGATTCACCCACCTCAGTTTCCCAAAGTGCTGGGATTACAGGCGTGAGCCACCATGCCCAGCCCTGTCCCCCATTTTATACTCTGCCTTTCTCAGTGTGCTAAAGGCAAAAAATATTACAAATGTTAAATGCAACATAATCATACATGAAATTAGTTCTATAAATTGTGGCGGTTCTACTGGTTCTACGACCACAGATGTAAACATTAGAACATATTTATGGCTACAAATGAAAAATAAAGTATAATTATGTGTGTAACAACAAAGGGGTAGGAAAAATAAAAATTCAAAAATTCTATACTCCAACAAACAGGGAAGTATCTTTAAGTTTCTGTTCATCTTTAAAGAATTGAAGTTGGGAGTAGCAGACAATGCATTATGGGTACACTTCATACCAGAAGCATTTTATAGATCACTAAATAATAAGTTCTCACTGAAATAAAAGGCCTCATATTACGTATTGATAAATCATATATGTATATATTGAATATATGATTAGTACATAATGTATTGTATGTGTACAATTCAAGTAGATTTACATGTTTTAAGTTGAAATAAAGAGTGTATAATTTAGAGAAAACCATCAATCAGACAGCCATTAGCTTGTGCTCACTTCCCCTTTCTTCCTAGTTATGGACGATTGACAGTTTGTTTCTCAGGCAGGAATGTGCTGAGGAGAGAAGAGAGGGAAGATGGAGAGGAAACTGCTGAGCTGAAGCAGGTGGACACTCTAGTTGCATCCAGGAATCAGGAGAAAGAACGACAGTCCCCCTGGCTCTCCAATCCTCACCACACAAGCTGGGAAGTGTCATTAACATGCTCAGAGACAGAGGTCCTTCTCAGAGAGCCCTTGAGGTTCTGACCCTCAGGGGCTGCTTTTATAAGCAGGAGGGAATTACAGACATGGCACCACATCCAGCTAATTTTTGCATTTTTTGTAGATATGGGGTTTTGCCATGTTTCCCAGGCTGGTTTCAAACTTCGAAGCTCTAGCAATCTACCTACTTTGGTCAGCTTCCTCCCCTGGGGTGGAGCATGGTACATTTATTTGTGGAGGTAATTTTCCATCTGAGAAAGGGTCACCAGCAGATATCGTAGTGAGCTGATAAGGTCTGATTTCACTATTGTGCCTACAGCAGCTGTGGGTGACACAGGAACATCCTTTATTCAGTGGCAGCAAAGCTCTGCTTTCTTCTCAGGAGTTAAGGGGACCTATGGATTTCTAGCTCCATGTAGGTAGGAGACTCAGCTAACAGCCAGCACTGAATTTCAGCTGCCACAGTGTAGAAAGGAAGCTGACCATCACTGGTCAGATTGCTGCTCAAAAAGTGGGATTCTCTGAATACTTTGATGCCTCCCAGGCAGTCCTGCATCTGACTCCAAGTCTATCATTTTGGTGGCTTTCTAAAGGAAAGATGAAATATCTGTAAAAAGATGGCAAGACATTCAATTCTAGAGTAGAATTAAGAAAAAATCCCTTAGTTCCCAAGACCAAAAATGTTGTAAGCCAAATAAAACTTTTTTTTTCTTTGAGATAGGGTCTCGCTCTGTTGCCCAGGCTGGAGTGCAGAGGTGTGATCTCTGCTCACTGCAGCCTGGATCTCCCAGGCTCAAGCAATCCTTCCACCTCAGCCTCTTGAGTGGCTGGGATTACAGGCACTTGCCACTACATCCAGCTAATTTTTGTATTTTTTGTAGAGATGGGGTTTTGCCATGTTACCCAGGCTGGTTTCAAACTTCTAAGCCCCAGCAATCCACCTGCTTTGGCCTCCCAAAGTGCTGTGATTACAGGTGTGAGCCATCACACCTGGCCCAAAACTTTTTCATCTAGCCTTTTACCCAAGTGTCCATAATATTCCCTTTCCCTAAACCTTTTTTTTTTTTTTGACAAGCCTCACCTGGGAGTCCCTAAAGTCAAAAGACAAACTGCAAGACGTGTTTACTAAATAATCTGTAATTCTCAAAACCTGAAAATGCCTCTGAGCAGTTATAATGGAGATATTTGTGAATATCTCTTTGGATATATATTCTTTGGGTTGGTTAACAGTTTTCACTGTCTCAGACAAATGAATGAGGCCTGGTTTGATATTATAGAAAGCATCCCAATTACTAAGCATGGAGGGTTTTGCACTTGTTAGAAGCACAGGGGCTCAAGGGTTTGCTGTCTGGCTTCAAGACTGAGAAGGCACTGAGTTGTGTGTGTGTGTGTGTGTGTGTGTGTGTGTGTGTGTGTGTGTATAAGTAACATTTCCCTTGCTGAGTATGACTCAAGGGAGGGCATTATAGAATCCAACTGGGGTCTGCTTGCCAAGGCCAGTAAAACCAGATATCCACACTGAGGTTGCAGTGGTAGAAAGGAAGGCATTTATTTGCAAGGTGCCAAGCAAGGAGGACCAGGCAGCAAATGCTTACATCTTGACCTCCCTGATGGCTTGCAGGTAAGGGTAAAGGCAGGGTAAATTTCAGGAAAGCAGAAGCTAGAGGGCAAAATTATAAATCAATACATGGAGTTAAACTTTGGTTTTGGCCTAAGAGGCCAAAATATCTTGAAGTTGTAGGGCATGAGGGAGCTTACGGGTAGTAGGTACATTCAAAGATTTTCTGATTTGCAATTGTTTAAAAACTTGGGGTTAGCAGAAAAGAATATTAACTGGCTTGAAAATGTGACTCCCTCCAGGACCCTCTGGAAGAAATTTAGAGCAAAGAACCCTGGTCAAGTTTTCAGTCTTCAGTTCCCCCTTATCTGAGGTCTGCGGATCCATTGAGAGGGGGTCCAGGTTTCTGAAAGACAACTCAGGGACATGTGTTAAGATGTTATCTTTAAGTAGGGAAACCAAAAGCCTCCAGACCCCAACTTCCTTGGCTATTGTTTTAGGCTACTATTACCTTCTTGCTTATCAAGTTACTTATGTACTTCTCAGGGTTAGCAGGTGCCTGGAATTTCCCTTGAAGGAACTCAGAATTTTCCTTTATTTCCATGCTTGGGGGCCTACAGGTCTCCAAATAGGGGACACAGCTCTGTCTCAAGGGTATAGCAATTCCTTTTCAGAATCTAACCCTATAGATAGCCAGATGCCTATGGCTGCAAGTACCCTTGGATTACAGAGTCATTTGACATGGGGGCCATAGAAGCAGCACTGGACCTCTAGTCAGGAGGCCTGGCTCAGGATCCAGGGCTCTGCCACTTGCAGCTGAGTGACCCCAGACAAGACCCTTGACTTCCCCTGACTTCTCTGCCTCCTCTGTAAGAAGGGGGTCTGTACGGGTTGGTCTCCAGGTTCCCTCTGGTTCTCACAGCTATGATCCTTTGTTGTAATCAAGGCCTTGGCCCATCTACAGACAGCTGGTTTTAGAGGATCAGTTTATCAACAGCATCTGCATAATTTACCACTTCCTTCAGTCCCAGTATTTCTCAGCTGCTCAATGTCCTGTGGAATCTAAAGTGCTTTCCAGCTGAATGGGTGGGCAGAGAAGGAGAGGAGAAGAAAGTATGTAAAATATTCAAAGTGTGGGATTCCTGGGCAAGATGGCCGAATAGAAATAGCTCCGGTCTGCAGCTTCCAGCAAGACCAATGCAGAAGGCAGGTGATTTCTGCATGTCCAACTGAGGTACCCAGTTCCTCTCACTGGGACTGGTTAAACAGTAGATGCAGCCCATGGAGGGTGGGCCGAAGCAGGGTGAGGCATTGCCTCACCCGGGAAATGCAAAGGATCAGGAAACTCCTTCCCCTAGCCAAGGGAAGCCATGAGGGACTGTGCTGTGAGGGATGGTGCACTCCAGCCCAGATACTATGCTTTTCTCATGGTCTTCACAACCTGCAGACCAGGAGATTCCCTTGGGTGCCTACACCACCAGGGCCCTGGGTTTCAAGCACAAAAGTGGGTGGCCATTTGGGCAGACACTGAGCTAGCTATAGGAGTTTTTTTCATACTCCATGGCACCTGGAACTCCAGCAAGACAGAACCATTCACTCCCCTGGAAAAGGGGCTGAAGCCAGGGAGCTAAGTGGTCTAGCTCAGCAGATCCTATCCCCACAGAGCCCAGCAAGCTAAGATCCACTGGCTTGAAATTGTCACTGCCAGCATAGCAGTCTGAAGTCAACCTGGGATACTCAAGCTTTGTGTGCGGAGGGGCGTCCGCCATTACTGAGCCTTGAGTAGGCAGTTTCCCCTCACAGTGTAAACAAAGCCACCATGGAAGTTTGGACTGGGCAGAGCCCACCACAGCTCTGCAAAGCCACTGTAGCCAGACTGCCTCTCTAGATTCCTCCTCTCTGGGCAGGGCATCTCTGAAAGAAAGGCAGCAGCCCTAGTCAGGGGCTTATAGATAAAACTCCCATCTTCCTGAAACAGAGCACCTGGGGGAAGGGGCAGCTGTGGGCACAGCTTCAGCAGATGTAAACATTCCTGTCTGCAGGCTCTGAAGACAACAGCAGATCTCCCACTCAGCGCTCAAGCTCTGCTCAGGGACACACTGCCTCCTCAAGTGGGTCCCTGACCCTCGTGCCTCCTGATGGGGAAACACCTCCCAGCAGGGGTCGACAGACACCTCATACAGAAGAGCTCTGGCTGGCATCTGGCGGGTACCCCTCTAGGATGAAGCTATCAGAGGAAGGAGCAGGCAGCAATCTTTGCTGTTCTACAGCCTCTGCTGGTGATACCCAGGAAAACAGGGTCTGGAGTGGACCCCCAGCAAACTCCAGCAGACCTGCAGAAGAGGGGCCTGACTGTTAGAAGCAAAACTAACAAACAGAAAGCAATAACACCAACCTCAACAAAAAGGACAACCATGCAAAAACTCGATCTGAAGGTCACCAATAGCAAAGACCAAAGGTGGATAAATCCACAAAGATTAGGAAAAACCAGCTTAAAAGGCTGAAAATTCCAAAAACCAGAATGCCTCTTCTCCTGTAAAGGATCACAACTCCTCACCAGCATGGGGACAAAATTGGATGGGGAATGAGTTTGATGAATTGACAGAAGTAGGCTTCAGAAGGTGGATAATAAACTCCTCCAAGCTAAAGGAGGATGTTCTAACCCAGTGCAAGGAAGCTAAGAATCTTGAGAAGAACTTAAATGACCAAATGGAGCTGAAAAACATAGCTCAAGAACGTCATGAAGCATACACAAGTATCAACAGCCAAATTGATCAAGTGGAAGAAAGGGTATCAGTGATTGAAGATCAACTTAATGAAATAAAATGTGAAGACAAGATTAGAGGAAAAACAATGAAAAGAAATGAACAAAGCCTCCAAGAAATATGGCATTATGTAAAAAGACCAAACCTACGTTTCACTGGTGTAACTGAAAGTGACAAGGAGAATGGAACCAAGTTGGATAACACTATTCAGTATATTATCCGGGAGAACTTCCCCAACCTAGCAAGAGAGGCCAACATTCAAATTCAGGAAATACAGAGAACACCACCAAGATACTCCTCGAGAGGGGCAATCCCAAGACATACAATCGTCAGATTCACCAAGGTTGAAATGAAGGAAAAATGTTAAGGACAGCCAGAGAGAAAGGTCAGGTTACCCACAAAGGGAAGCCCATCAGACTAACAGTGGATCTCTTGGCAGAAACCCTAGAAGCCAGAAGGGAGTGGGGGCCAATATTTAACATTCTTAAAGAAAAGAATTTTCAACCCAGAATTTCATATCCAGCCAAACTAAGCTTCATAAGTGAAGGAGAAATAAAATCCTTTACAGTCAAGCAAATGCTGAGGGATTTTGTCACCACCAGGCCTGCCTTACAAGAGCTCCTGAAGGAAGCACGAAACATAGAAAGGAACAACTGGTACCAGCCACTGCAAAAACAAACCAAAATGTAAAGATCACTGACACTATGAAGAAACTGCATCATCTAAAACTCAAAATAACCAGCTGGCATCCATAATGACAGGATCAAATTCACACATAACAATATTAACCTTAAATGTAAACAGGCTATATGTCCCAATTAAAAGGCACAGACTGGTAAATTGGATAAAGAGTCAAGACCCATCAGTGTGCTGTATTCAGGAGACCCATCTCACGTGCAAAGACCCACATAGGCTCAAAATAAAGGGATGGGGGAATATTTATCAAGCAAATGGAAAGTAAAAAAAAAGCAGGGGTTGCAATCCTAGTCTCTGATAAAACAGACTTGAAACCAACAAATATCAAAAAAGACAAAGAATGCCATTACATAATGGTAAAGGAATCAATGCAACAAGAAGAACTAACTATCCTAAATATATATGCACCCAATACAGGAGCATCCAGATTCGTAAAGCAAGTTCTTAGAGACCTACAAGGAGACTTAGACTCCCACACAATAACAGTGAGAGACTTTTAACACCCAACTGTCAATATTAGATAGATCAACGAGACAGAAAATTAGCAAGGATATTCAGGACTTAAACTCAGCTCTGGACTAATCAGATCTAATCGAATCTATGGAACTCTCCACCCCGAATCAACAGAATATACATTCTTCTCACCACCACATAGCACTTATCTAAAATCGACCATATAATTGTAAGTAAAACACTCCTCAGCAAATGCAAACGAATGCAAATCATAACAAACAGTCTCTCAGACCACAAACAGTCTCACAATCAAATTAGAATTCAGGATTAAGAAACTCACTCAAAAGTGCACAACTACATGGAAATTGAACAACCTGCTCCTGAATGACTACTGGGTAAATAAGGAAATAAAGGCAAAAATAAATAAGTTCTTTGAAATCAATGAGTACAAAGACATGACATACCAGAATCTCTGGGACACAACTAAAGCAGTATTTAGAGGAAAATTTACAGCACTAAATGCCCACAGAAGAAAGCAGGAAAGATCTAAAATCAGCATCCTAACATCACAATTAAAAGGACTAGAGAAGCAAGAGCAAACACATTCAAAAGCTAGCAGAAGACAAGAAATAACTAAGATCAGAGCAGAACTGAAGGAGATAGAGACACAAAAAAACCCCTCAAAAAAATCAATGAATCCAGAAACTGTTTTTTTTTTTGAAAAGATTAACAAAATAGATAGATTGCTAGCCAGACTAATAAGAAAAGAGAGAAGAATCAAATAGACACAATAAAAAATGATAAAGGGGAGATCACCACTGATCCCACAGAAATACAAACTACCATCAGAGAATACTATAAACACCTCTACACAAACAAACTAGAAAATGTAGAAGAAATGAATAAATTCCTGGACACATACCCACCCCCTCCAAGACTAAACCAGGAAGAAGTCGAATCCCTGAATAGGCCAATAACAAGTTCTGAAATTGAGGCAGTAATTAATAGACTACTAACCAAAAAAAGCCCAGGACCAGATGGATTCACAGCCAAATTCTACCAGAGGTACAAAGAAGAGCTAGTACCATTCCTTCTGAAACTATTCCAAACAACAGAAAAAGAGGGATTCCTCTCTAACTTATTTTATGAGGCCAGCATCATGAGGCCAGCATTATCCTGATACCAAAACCTGGCAGAGACACAGAAAAAAAGAAAATTTCAGGTCAATATCCCTGATGAACATTGATGCGAAAATAATCAATTAAATACTGGCAAACCGAATCCAGCAGCACATCAAAAAGCTTATCCACCACAATCAAGTTGGCTTCATTCCTGGGATGCAAGGCTGGTTCAACATACGCAAATCAATAAACGTAACCCATCACATAAACAGAACCAATGACAAAAACCACATGATTATCTCAATAGATGCAGAAAAAGCTTTCGATAAAATTCAACACCTCTTCATGCTAAAAACACTCAATAAACTAGGTATTGATGGAACATATCTCAAAATAATAGGAACTATTTATGACAAACTCACAGCCAATATCATACAGAATGGGCAAAGCTGGAAGCATTCTCTTTGAAAACCGGCACAACACAGGATGCCCTCTCTCACCACTCTTACTCAATGTAGTGTTGGAAGTTCTGGCCAGGGCAATCAAGGAAGAGAAAGAAATAAAGCATATTCAAATAGGAAGAGAGGAAGTCAAATTATCTCTTTTTGCAGATGACATGATTGCATATTTAGAAAACCCCATCATCTTAGCCCCAAAACTCCTTTAGCAAAGTCTCAGGATACAAAATCAATGTGCAAAAATCACAAGCATTCCTATATACCAATAATAAACAGAGAGCCAAATCATGGGTGAACACCAATTCACAATTGCTACAAGGAGAATAAAGTACCTAGGAATACAACTTTCAAGGTATGAGAAGGACCTCTTCAAGGCTCCAACTACAAACCACTGCTCAACGAAATTGGAGAGGACACAACAAATGGAAGAACATTCCATGCTCCTGGATAGGGAGAATCAATATCATGAAAATGGCCATACTGCCCAAAGTAATTTACAGATTCAATGCTATCCCCATTAAGCTACCATTGACCCATTGACTTTCTTCAGAGAATTAGAAAAAACTACTTTAAATTTCATATGGAACCAAAAAAGAGCCCATATAGCCAAGACAATCCTAAGCAAAAAGACAAAGCTGGAGGCATTCATGCTACCTGACTTCAACTATACTACAAGTCTGCAGTAACCAAAACAGCATGGTACTGGTACCAAAACAGATATATAGGCCAATGGAACAGAACAGAGCCCTCAGAAATAACACCACACATCTACAACCATCTGATCTTTGACAAACTTGACAAAAACAAGAAATGTGGAAAGGATTCCCTATTTAATAAATGATGTTGGGAAAAATGGCTAGCCATACGCAGAAAACTGACATTGGACCCCTTCCTTACACCTTATACAAAAATTAACTCAAGATGGATTAAAAACTTAAACATAAGACCTAAAACCATAGAAATCCTAGAAGAAAACCTACACAATACCATTCAGGAGATAGGCATGGGCAAGGACTTCATAATTAAAACGCCAAAAACAATCACAACAAAAGCCAAAATTGCCAAATGGGATCTAATTAAACTAAAGAGCTTTTGCACAGCAAAAGAAACTATCATCAGAGTAACAAGGCAACCTACAGAATGGGAGAAAATTCTTGTAATCTCTCCATCTGACAAAGGGCTAATATCCAGAATCTACAAGGAACTTAAACAAATTCACAAGAAAAAAACAAACCCATCAAAAAGTGGGTGAAGGATATGAGCTGACACTTTTCAAAAGAAGACATTTATGCCACCAGCAAACATGAAAAAAAGCTCATAATTACTGGTCATTAGAGAAATGCATATCAAAACCATAATGAGATACCATCTCACGCCAGTTAGAATGGCAATCATTAAAAAGTCAGGAAACAACAGATGCTGGAGAGGATGTGGAGAAATAAGAATGCTTTTACACCATTGGTGAGAGTGTAAATTAGTTCAACCATTGTGGAAGACAGTGTGGTGAGTCCTCAAGGATTCAGAACTAGAAATACCATTGGATCCAGCAACCCCATTACTGAGTATATACCAAAGGATTATAAATCATTCTACTATAAAGATACATGCACACATATGTTTATTGCAGCACTGTTCACAATAGCAAAGACTTGGTACCAATGCAAATGCCCATCAATGTTAGACTGGATAAAGAAAATGTGGCACATATACACCATAGAATACTATGCAGCCATGAAAAAGGATGAGTTCATGTCCTTTGCAGGGACATGGATGAAGCTGGAAACCATCATTCTCAGCAAACTAACACAGAAACAGAAAACCAAACACCACACGTTCTCACTCATAAGTGAACAATGAGAGTATATGGGCGCAGGGAGGGAAATATCACACACTGGGGCCTGTCGTAGGTTTCGGGGCAAGAGGAGGGATAGCATTAGGAGAAATACCTAATGTAGATGACTGGTTGATGGGCGCAGCAAACCACCATGGCACATGTATACCTATGTAACAAACCTGCATGTTCTGTACATGTATCCCAGAACTTAAGTATAATAATAATAATCAGAAGAACTAGAAGAAGAAGAATCCATGATAGTAAACACACACACAAAGAAAGTGTAAACCGGTAAAATGAGACAGCTATGTTGCTTTTAGAAGAGTCAACTCTACTGCCTTCCCTCTGGCCCATATTTTAGACACATTGACCCAGAGTGAAGCAATAAAAGGAACACACTGATCTTTCTGGCTTCAAGTTGGCTGGGAGGAGTGAAAAGTAGCTCCTTTCACAATATTATTTCCTTGCACCCCTGAGAGTGTCTCCTTCAGCTACTGAAATGGAAGACCACAAACCAAAAGGCCATCTCAGAAACTGGAATTCAGAGAAACTGGGAAGGGAACCCAGCAGGAAGTCAACATGGAGGAACAGGAATGCTCCTTGAGCCAGAGTCAGCAAAGGAAACAAGAGCATCTGTGACTACAGCAGGCATGAAGAGAAACAATCACTCTAGCATCTTAGGTCACAGACACAGCACTCTGCAGATGTGAGTTTGACTCTTCTTCAGGGAGAGGATAGGAAGAGACAGTGCCTGCTGAATGATGGCTGCCTTCCCAGCAAAACAATGTAACTCGCTCAGAGCAGGGGAGATGCGGTTTTCTCTTCTGACTAGCTGCTGGATTTATCTGTTGTCCATTCAAGTACGTAGGCTTCTCCTGCCCTTCCTGTATTGCCGCAGATTGCCTGTATTTTTCTTCCTGTACCCTTCCCTCAGTTTTGGCTCTGGGACAGCTTTTGACTTTACAACTGGAGAATAGAATTACTCCATTTTCCTCTCATCTCAGGGGATGAAACTCACTGAGATGCCTTTGTGAAGTCAGATATACTACAAGAGGCCAAATAGTCTGGTTTCTTAAGATGAGTTCTCGTTTGAGACTGAGCAGAAGCTTCTCTGTGCAGCTTGTGTGGAAGAGTGTCTAGGACAATGTAGCTTTGGGAAATGTTTGGACTAGCTCAGTGTTTGCAGATATGAAGTTTTTGATCTTGGGGTTTCCTTCCTAATATCTATTAGTGTGCCCTTGTAGCTTGTGGCTCTTCTACTGTTAACTTTTTTATGCTAATAAAAATTTTAGTAATTGTAAGTGAATACTTTTTCTCATTTAGTATTTAGCATAGATACCTTAAAATATTAAAATTTGAAACAAAAATAATTAGACTAATGCTTAGTAAGATTTTATTTTGCCCCAAACTAGACATCCCTCAATATTTCTCCAAAAGTTATTTTTAAAATCCTCCTAGCTTTTCCTAGGATATACACATTTTTGGAGAAATTTGTCCACTGGTGATTTCAATCAAGCTTAGGTTAGATTTAAGAAATGTTTTATTAAATTTATATTATAGTGTTTGGGAGTTCTCATCTACATGGCAAAAATCATTGTAAACAAAGTCAGAAGACCTAGATAAATTATATTTGCAACTCACATTTCAGAAGGCTTATTTCCTCAATATGAAAAGTTTTCTCCTTTCCTTCCTTCTTCTCTCCCTCCTTTCTTTCTTTCTCTTTCTCTGTTCTTTTCTTTTCTTTCTCTTTCTTTCTTTCTTTCTTTCTTTCTTTCTTTCTTTCTTTCTTTCTTTCTTTCTTTCTTTCCTTCTTTCTTTCTCTCTCTCTCTTTCTTTCTTTTGCTTTCTTTTGACAGGATCTTACTCTGTTGCCTAGGCTGGAGTGCAGTGTCACAATCACAGCTCAATGAAGCCTCAACCTCCTAGGCTCAAGCAATCCTTCCACTTCATCCTTCCAAGTAGCTGTACAGGTGTGTACCACCACACTCAGCTAATTTTTTGCATTTTTTTTTATAGAGACAGGGTTTTGCCACGTTGCCCAAGCTAGCCTCAAACTCCTGGGCTCAAGCAATCCTCCTGTCACTGTGCACGGCCAAAAAGTGTTCTTATATGTCAGTACAAGGAAGACCAACTGCCCAGCAGAAAACTGGGCAAACGCATTAAGATAATTCACAGAAAATAACATTTTATATAACTCTTAATATATTAAAAGATTTTGCCTTTACTCATGACAAGAGAAATGCTAGATACAACTAAAGTGAGACATCTTTCACCAATCAGACTGGTAAAGATAAATTTTTTATAAAACACTGTTGTTAGTTTAGGGAAACAGGGGACTTGATGGTGGGAGTATAAGTTGATAAAATCTATGACAAAATTAAGTTAGCAATATCTATAAATAGCACACAAATCCTTGACTCAACAATTTCCTTTTCCAGGAATTTGTCTTAAGATATCGTCACACATGTGAAATGTGTACACAAGTATGTTCACTACAGCATTTTTTACTAGTAAAAGATAGGCAACAATGTAAATGTACAAGTTAAAAATTGTAATATTTGTACATATAGACAATTGACTATCATCCAGCCATTAAAAAGTATGAGGGAGGTATATTTGTACCAGAATGGAGAATTTCCAAGATACATTTTAAAGTATTAAAAGGAAAGTAGAAAAGAATATGCAGAGTACACTACATTAAAATAAAAATTACATATGTATAAATGCCTATCATTAAGCTACATATAAGCATATGGAGTATAGCTATTTGACCTGTATTCTACTGATGGATATATATCTATGTGTATATATGTGTGTATGTATATATATTTATAAATGTATAGAGTATCTCTGAATGGATACACAAGAAATGGGTAATAGAGGAAAGGGAACATTATTCTCGTTATTCTTGGTCTTTTTTTTGCATATATTTACGAGGAATTATTCCCATTTAAAACTATAAATAAAATAGATATTTAAAAGGACCAAATGTTAATTTCTTTTAATATTCTGAAGTTTTTACATTTATCCTGTGGCTTCCAGCAGCCAATGCCTCTGTCTCTCAAATACAATCATCAACAAGCTGAAGAGGTCCTCCTCCAGTTTGTGGGTCACCACTCCTCCATTTTTCCTTCTTAAAATAAAAGGCCTCTTGAAGTTTATTTAGCCAAGATCCAAGGGTGAATCTGGAAAACTTGCTGAGTTCTTTCCTACCCTGCCTGATTGTTGGATTCCAGGTTCTCTTCTAGATGGTTACATTTCTTCTTTTTCCAGGCAAATCAGGACCTTGCTTTTCTCTCCTTTTTTTCATCTGAATAATTATCATGTGCCAAATACTGTACAGATCTCTCTGCTTGCATTGGTTTATTTAAATCATTACAGCAAACTTATTACAGCTCCATTTTACAGGTGAAGAAATAGAGTCACAAAGAGGTCAAGTCCCTTGCTCAAAATCATACTGCTAATAAGTGGCTTTTCACTAGATAGAGAAATTAACAGAAAATAAGACTATGGTATGGAAATAATTAAATTGGAATGAGACAGAATATTTAATACAAGTTGTCAGTTTGGGGGTGTTTAAGAAATTGCTTAGAAATGGCTGGGCTCTTCTGTTTGTGTTTCTCCTGGCAGGGAAACATATAAAACAGTTTGCAGATAACAATCTGGGTGGAAAATTAACGTGACCTGAAAACACTGCGTGTCCTGGGGACGATCTGGAATTCTACCCCAGCATACTGAATCAGTCAAGGTTCAATCAGAGAAGCAGAACCATAGATGTGTGTATATATATCTATAAAATGTATGTGTGTATATGCACACGTTTAAATATATTATACATATGCCATATTTGCATATGAGATAGAGCTTTGTGTTTGATGCTGGAGCATCAAACAGTCTTCTTGTCTGATGTGTAAACGTGAAATCCACAGGGAAGGTAGCTGGAAAGGGAGGATAGGTACAAAGTGGAAGAGAGCAAGGGCATGTTGGAATCTTTGAGGACCAGCTGGAACCCAGTTCAGTTCTCACTGCTGCCAAACCTTGAGGATGTGGAATCTTGCAGGAGACACTGGTGCCCTTCATCAAGGAATTAAACATACATCTGGCCCAGAAGTTGAAAAAGCTGAAAGAAGATCCAGGGGAAGGAGGCACAGTTGCAGATCCAGCTGCTGCCAGGAGTCAGGGAGGTGGGCCCACAGATAAAGTGGGCTTGATACAAAGGCGCCTCACAGCGCAGGAAACAATATGGCTGCCACTTTACTTTTGCCCTCTTAAACTCACACAAGGAGCTCTCTTGCGGCCCATCCCAACCCCACACATACAGGAAGGGGAATTTGGGGAGAGGTAGTTCAATCAAGCTGACACACTGCAAAACTACACCAAACATGTTGAAGGAAGGCAGACCACAGTTTCTGGGACTCAGGTGTCTCCAGGCAGGCAACTTTAGGGGCGGCCTCCTCTCCCACCTCCTCTGGAGCCTGGGTTCCTCTTCTCCTACTCTCCTATCTTCTAGGGCAGAGGCGAAGGAAAGAAGGAGCTCAGAAGCATCCACTTTTCTCCTCTGTCTCTCTGTCGTTATTTTTTGAAGGTGAGGTACAGTGACAAGGTGATATTTTCTTAACAGAAAAAAAGGTGAATTCCTGGTTACCTTCTGAGGAATGTCTGAGTATAGGAAAGTTTTCTCCTGGGATAACCTCTAAAGCTCTGGGTACCTCAGCACCATGACCCTTATCACAGAAGAGACTGGCAGTGCTGTCTGTAACATGGTGGCCTTCCCACACCTGCAATCTTGAGAATGTTTAATGAAAGACTTAACTCCTAACCGATGCAGCGTTCACAGCAGGACAGGACCTGAGTCTGGCTTTGCTGCATGTAAAGCCTTCCCCCATGTTCTGTCAGACCCTATTTTTCTTGTATACTATATGGCCATTCCCCTCAGTCACCAGAGAGTATCTCTTCTTGAATCTCTTTCTTTCCTTCTTTTCCCTCCCTTCACTACAGATTCTCTGTCTTTTGTTTATTCCATTGTTTTCTCCTCCACTAACATGTAGCCACTTCCCAACGTTATCAGCCAATTCTTCTCTCTGGTTGGGGAGGAGGCTTCAGATCTTGAGGTGGAGGACAGGAAGGGCTGACACCCTCAGAGTGGGCTGGGCTCAGGGTAGGAGATCTACAAGTCTATCAGACCCTTTGGATAAGAAGTTTGGACTCCTGCTCTTCTGGTTCAGGTAGGTCTTTTTGCTCCTTGGGCTTCACTACAACTGCTCCCTTCTATTCCTTAGTTTCCCCTGATTTTCAGCTGGGGTTGTGGACACTTATCCAATGCAGATGAAGTGCCTTGCTGACAGCTCAGGGTCTTTTGCCCAGCTTTTCCGCCAACCCTCCTCTCTAAACTTCTGGGATCCTAGGGGGTTTTATCCTGTCGTCTTATGGTGGATCCTGGCTCTCTTTTTTGGATTGCCCATTCAAATGGGATTGCCTTACTGTTTTTGGATTGCCCATCTACCCGTACTTGGATGATCTGGCCTCTTCACTATCCCTGAACTCAGATTATGCTCAGCCCCATACTCAAGGCTCATAGGTCAGTCGTGCCCCACCTTGTGCTCAGGCCAAGAAACTATAACCCCATTTGATACCCAGCACTTACACTTCCCTTTCTGGGAAGAGAGTTCATGCATCAGGCTGGGCCCTGGAGCTTTTGAAGGGCTACTGAAGATTCAGCTATGGGATAGAAGGAGAGGTGGATACAGGGTAGGAGGAAGGGTCAAGCTTTTAAGATACCAAGCAGTCTTAACACAGAGCCTTGATGGAACCTTCCAACTTCAAGAGCCAATAATTATGTAGTAGAGCCAAGAAGGGAGGGTTGGGAGACCTGTGTGAACAGAACCTAGGATCATGAGAGAATGGGCACCAGTATTATGGCAAAAGTAGAAAAAGAAGGATACATGAGAGAATGGGCACCAGTATTATGGAAAAAGTAGAAAAAGAAGGATAAATCTTTCTAGAAGTAAGTTGAGTTTTACTCTCTTCCCTGGGCTAAAATAAGAAGGAACTTTTTTTTTTTAACACAACTTAAGCCAAGGAAAGCTGGAATTCCAGTCATGCCCTGGTGTGTAAGATCTTTCTATGACCTTACATAGATGGTTAAAAAGTTGTATCATCAGTGGTGGAGAACTCACTTTGATTTTTGGTGAGCTGTAATTCTCAGCAAATTCCTTTATACATTAGGTTAAAAATATCTTCCCAGTTATTGTTAATTTTCATAGGTGTGAATAATGATAATGTAATTATGTAGGAGGAAGTCCTGTCACTGGAGATACACTTTAAAAATGGTATAGAAAAATAGCACATATATATATATGTGAAACAAATATGACCAAGTGTTAAATGTTGAATCTAGGGGGTAGGTATATAATTGCTCGTTTTACTATTCTCTCAACTTTTATCTATGTTTGAAATAATAGTTAGAGGAAAAAAGTCAAATTTCCAGTAATTTTTTTTTTTTTTTTTTTTTTTTTGAGACGGAGTCTGGCTCTGTCGCCCAGGCTGGAGTGCAGTGGCACAATCTCAGCTCACTGCAAGCTCTGCCTCCCGGGTTCATGCCATTCTCCTGCCTCAGCCTCCCGAGTAGCTGGGACTACAGGCGCCCGCCACCACGCCCGGCTAATTTTTTGTATTTTTAGTAGAGACGGGGTTTCACCATGTTAGCCAGGATGGTCTCGATCTCCTGACCTCGTGATCCACCCGCCTCGGCCTCCCAAAGTGCTGGGATTACAGGCGTGAGCCACCGCGCCCGGCCAAATTTCCAGTAATTTTTATCATTAGTCCTTATTGTCTTCTCTGGACCACCAGGGAGCTGACTTATTCCTCTCTCCTTGTGACACTCCTTTAAATGTTGGATGACATCTTGCCCAAAGGAGGCACTTGCCAACTGGAGAAGGTACAAGCAAATGGAAACCTCATTGCCTCTGAACTTTCTTTTTTCCTGGCTAACCATCCCTGGTTCCATATCCATGACTCCTTTAATGAGAGTTTGGGTCACTTAATGGTCCTAAGACCTCAAGTGTCCCCCATAACTTCTCTGCTGAAATGTGGGGTAATGGAACTTGTGATGGAATGTGGTGGGAAAGGAGCTATAAAGCCTGGGCAACAGCTTGCAGCAGAAGTCCATAGAACCATGGTCTCCATGGAAACATGGCAGTTAGAAGCTGTTGTAGTTAACTGCATCTACTCAAGTCAGACTGCCTGAGGGTGTGGTTCCCAGATCCATCACTCATCAGCTTTGTGATCTTAGGCAAAGTACTAACTTCCCTATGCCTTAGTTCCCTCCAATGAAAACTGGAGGATAGAACCAGAATCTACCTCCTTTGACATAGAATTAACAAATTGATCCATGTAAAGTACTCAAAATACTGTCTGATACTAGCAGCTCTCAATAAATGTTAGCTATTATTATTATAATGATGATTTCATTCTCTAGAGTTTTTATGTTAATTTTGCCCTTCAATTAATTAATTCAACAAATGGTTATTGAGCATTTGCTACTGTATGTATCTTGTGATAGAGGTCCAGAGAAAAATGAGATTTTGCTATGCCCCAAAGGAGGTTAAAGGTGGTAAACAGGACCCAAAACCACTGGCATCCAGGACAGAAGGTTTGGAGATAAAGGATCTCTATTAAGGACAAGTTCAGTTGTTTGTTTCAGTTGCCCCTTCCTGAGGGTTAACGAACTCCTGGCTATTGTTGAAAGTGGGGTACTAAAGTCCCCTATTATTATTGTATGACAGTCTATCTCTCCCTTCAGATCTTTTAATATTTGCTTTATATATTTCAGTGCTGTGATGTTAGGTGCATATATATTTAAAATTATTATATCCTCTTGGTAAAATAACCACTTTATCATTATATAATGGCCTTCTTTGTCTTATTTTACAGTTTTTGACTTCAAGTCTATTTTGTCTGATATAAGTATGGCTACCTGTGTTCTCTTTTTTTATAGAGCAAAAAACTTTATTGAGAAAATTTTTGTGTATCTTTTTCAAAGACAATTACATATTTTATATTAAGTAACTCCCATCTGTTCACTTTTAGCTAATTATATTGGTGATTCTTTCTTTTTTTTTATTATACTTTAAGTTCTAGGGTACATGTGCACAACATGCAGGTTTGTTACATATGTATACATGTGCCATGTTGGTGTGCTGCACCTATTAACTCGTCATTTACATTAGGTATATCTCCTAATGCTATCCGTCTACCCTCCTCTCTCCCCCCACCCTCCCCCCTCACCCCACCCCACGACAGGCGGTGGTGGGTGATGTTCCCCTTCCTGTGTCCAAGTGTTCTCACTGTTCAATTCCCACCTATGAGTGAGAACATGCGGTGCTTGGTTTTCTGTCCTTGCGATAGTTTGCTAAGAATGATGGTTTCCAGTTTCATCCATGTCCCTGCAAAGGACATGAACTCATCATTTTTTATGGCTGCGTAGTATTCCATGGTGTATATGTGCCACATTTTCTTAATCCAGTCTATCATAGATGGACATTTGGGTTGGTTCCAAGTCTTTGCTATTGTGAATAGTGCTGCAATAAACATACATGTGCATGTATCTTTATAGCAGCATGATTTATAATCCTTTGGGTATATGCCCAGTAATGGGATTGCTGAGTCAAATGGTATTTCCAGTTCTAGATCCTTGAGGAATTGCCACACTGTCTTCCACAATGGTTGAACTAGTTTACAGTCCCACCAACAGTGTAAAAGCATTCCTATTTCTCCACATCCTCTCCAGCACCTGTTGTTTCCTGACTTTCTAATGATTGCCATTCTAACTAGTGTGAGATGGTATCTCATTGTGGTTTTAATTTGCATTTCTCTGATGGCCAGTGGTGATGAGCATTTGTTCATGTGTCTGCTAGCTGCATAAATGTCTTCTTTTGAGAAGTGTCTGTTCATATCCTTCGCCCACTTGTTGATGGGGTTGTTTTTTTCTTGTAAATTTGTTTGAGTTCTATGTAGATGCTGGATATTAGCTGTTTGTCAGATGGGTAGATTGCAAAAATTTTCTCCCATTCCGTAGGTTGCCTGTTCACTCTGATGGTAGTTTCTTTTGCTGTTCAGAAGCTCTTTAGTTTAATGAGATCCCATTTGTCAATTTTCACTTTTGTTGTCATTGCTTTTAGTGTTTCAGACATGAAGTCCTTGCCCATACCTATGTCCTGGATGGTATTGCCTAGGTTTTCTTCTAGGGCTTTTATGGTTTTAGGTCTACCATTTATGTCTTTAATCCATCCTGACTTAATTTTTGTAAAAGGTGTAAGGAAGGGATCCAGTTTCAGCTTTCTACATATGGCTAGCCAGTTTTCCCAGCACCATTTATTAAATAGGAAATCCTTTCCCCATTGCTTGTTTTTTTCAGGATTGTCAAAGATCAGTTGGTTGTAGATGTGTGGTATTATTTCTGAGGGCTCTGTTCTGTTCCATTGGTCTATATATATGTTTTGGTACGAGTACCATGCTGTTTTGGTGCCTGTAGCCTTGTAGTATAGTGTGAAGTCAGGTAGCATGATGCCTCCAGCTTTGTTCTTTTGGCTTAGGATTGTCTTGGCAATGCGGGCTCTTTTTTGGTTCCACATGAACTTTAAAGTAGTTTTTTCCAATTCTGTGAAGAAAGTCATTGGTAGCTTGATGGGGATGGCATTGAATCTATAAGTTACCTTGGGCAGTATGGCCATTTTCACAATATTGATTCTTCCTATCCACGAGCATGCAATGTTCTTCCATTTGTTTGTGTCATCTTATTTCATTGAGCAGGGGTTTGTAGTTCTCCTTGAAGAGGTCCTTCACATCCCTTGTAAGTTGGATTCCTAGGTATTTTATTCTGTTTGAAACGATTGTGAATGAGAGTTCACTCATGATTTGGCTCTCTATTTGTCTGTTATTGGTGTATAAGAATGCTTGTGATTTTTGCACCTTGATTTTGTATCCTGAGACTTTGCTGAAGTTGCTTATCAGCTGAAGGAGATTTTGGGCTGAGAACATGGGGTTTTCTAGATATACAATCATGTCATCTGCAAACAGGGACAATTTGACTTCCTCTTTTCCTAATTGAATACCCTTTATTTCTTTCTCCTGTCTGATTGCCCTGGCCAGAACTTCCAAAGCTATGTTGAATAGGAGTGGTGAGAGAGGGCATCCTGGTCTTGTGCCAGTTTTCAAAGGGAATGCTTCCAGTTTTTGCCCATTCAGTATGATATTGGCTGTGGGTTTGTCATAAATAGCTCTTATTATTTTGAGATCCGTCCCATCAATACCTAATTTATTAAGAGTTTTTAGCATGAAGAGCTGTTGAATTTTATCAAAGGCCTTTTCTGCATCTATTGAGATAATTATGTGGTTTTTGTCTTTGGTTCTGTTTATATGCTGGATTATGTTTATTGATTTGCATATGTTGAACCAGCCTTGCATCCCAGGGATGAAGCCCACTTGATCATGGTGGATAAGTTTTTTGATATGCTGCTGGATTCGGTTTGTCAGTATTTTACTGAGGATTTTTGCATTGGTGTTCATCAGGGATATTGGTCTAAAATTCTCTTTTTTGGTTGTGTCTCTGCCAGACTTTGGTAGCAGGATGATGCTGGCCTCATAAAATGAGCTGGGGAGGATTCCCTCTTTTTGTATTGATTGGAATACTTTCAGAAGGAATGGTACCAGCTCCTCCTTGTACCTCTGGTAGAATTCAGCTGTGAATCCACCTGGTCCTGGACTTTTTTTTGGTTGGTAGGCTATTAATTATTGCCTCAATTTCAGATCCTGTTATTGGTCTATTCAGAGATTCAGCCTCTTCCTGGTTCAGTCTTGGGAGGGTGTATGTGTCAAGGAATTTATCCATTTCTTCTAGATTTTCTAGTTTATTTGCATAGAGGTGTTTATAATATTCTCTGATGGTAGTTTGTATTTCTGTGGGATTGTTGGTGATATCCCGTTTGTCATTTTTTATTGCGTCTATTTGACTCCTCTTTCTTTTCTTCTTTATTAGTCTTGCTAGCGGTCTATCAGTTTTGTTGATCTTTTCAAAAAACCAGCTCCTGGATTCATTGATTTGTTGAAGGGTTTTTTGTGTCTCTTTTTCCTTCAGTTCTGCTCTGATCTTAGTTATTTCTTGCCTTCTGCTAGCTTTTGATGTGTTTGCTCTTGCTTCTCTAGTTCTTTTAATTGTAACGTTAGGGTGTCAGTTTTAGATCTTTCCTGCTTTCTCATGTGTGCATTTAGCACTATAAATTTCCCTCTACACACTGCTTTAAATGTGTCCCAGAGATTCTGGTATGTTGTGTCTTTGTTCTCATTGCTTTCAAAGAACATCTTTATTTCTGCCTTCATTTTGTTATGTACCCAGTAGTCATTCAGGAGCAGGTTGTTCAGTTTCCATGTAGTTGAGCAGTTTTGAGTGAGTTTCTTAATCCTGAGTTCTAGTTTCATTGCACTGTGGTCTGAGAGACAGTTTGTTATAATTTCTATTCTTTTACATTTGCTGAGGAGTGCTTTACTTCCAACTATGCTGTCACTTTTGGAATAAGTGTGATGTGGCGCTGAGAAGAATGTATATTCTGTTTATTTGGGGTGTTCTGTAGATGTCTATTAGGTCCACTTGGTGCAGAGCTGAGTTCCAATTCCTGGATATCCTTGTTATCTTTCTGTCTCGTTGATCTGTCTCATGTTGACAGTGGGGTGTTAAAGTCTCCCATTATTATTGTGTGGTAGTGTAAGTCTCTTTGTAGGTCTCTAAGGACTTGCTTTATGAATCTGGGTCCTCCTGTATTGGATGCATATATATTTAGGATAGTTAGCCCTTCTTGTTGAATTGATCCCTTTACCATTATGTAATGGCCTTGTTTGTCTCTTTTGATCTTTGCTGGTTTAAAGTCTGTTTTATCAGAGACTAGGATTGCAACCCCTGCCTTTTTTTGTTTTCCATTTGCTTGGCAGCTCTTCCTCCATCCCTTTATTTTAAGCCTATATGTGTCTCTGCATGTGAGATGGGTCTCCTGAATACAGCACACTGATGGGTCTTGACTCTTTATCCAATTTGCCAGTCTGTGTCTTTTAATTGGAGCATTTAGCCCATTTACATTTAAGGTGAATATTGTTAGGTGTGAATTTGATTCTGTCGTTATGATATTAGCTGGTTATTTTGCTCGTTAGTTGTTGCTGTTTCTTCCTAGCCTCGATGGTCTTTACAATTTGGCATGTTTTTGCAATGGCTGGTACCGGTTGTTCCTTTCCACGTTTAGTGCTTCCTTCAGGAGCTCTTTTAGGGCAGGCCTGCTGGTGACAAAATCTCTCAGCATTTGTTTGTCTGTAAAGGATTTTATTTCTCCTTCACTTATGAAGCTTAGTTTGGCTGGATATGAAATTTGGGTTGAAAGTTCTTTTCTTTAAGAATATTGTATATTGGCCCCCACTCTCTTCTGGCTTGTAGTGTTTCTGCCAAGAGATCTGCTGTTATTCTGATGGGCTTCCCTTTGTGGGTAACCTGACCTTTCTCTCTGGCTGCCGTGAACATTTTTTCCTTCATTTCAACTTTGGTGAATCTGACAATTATGTGTCTTGGAGTTCCTCTTCTCAAGGAGCATCTGTGTGGTGTTCTCTGTATTTCCTGAATTTGAATGTTGGCCTTCCTTGCTAGGTTGAGGAAATCCTCCTGGATGATATCCTGAAGAGTGTTTTCCAGCTTGTTTCCATTCTCCCCAACACTTTCAGGTACACCAATCAGATGTAGATTTGGTCTTTTCACGTAGTCCCATATTTCTTGGAAGTTTTGTTCATTTCTTTTTACTCTTTCTTCTCTGAAGTTCTCTTCTCTCTTCATTTCATTCATTTGACCTTCCATCACTGATACCCTTTCTTCCAGTTGATGAAATCAGTTACTGAAGCTTGTGTTTTCATCACGTAGTTCTCATGCCATGGTTTTCAGCTCCATCAGGTCATATAAGGACTTCTCTACACTGGTTATTCTAGTTAGCCATTGGTCTAATCTTTTTTCAAGGTTTTTATCTTCCTTGCGACGGATTCGAACTTCCTCCTTTAGGTCAGAGAAGTTTGATCATCTGTAGCCTTCTTCTCTCAACTCATCAAAGTCGTTGTGTGTCCAGCTTTGTTCCGTTGCTGGCAAGGAGCTGCGTTCCTTTGGAGCAGGAGAGGCACTCTGATTTTTAGAATTTTCAGCTCTTCTGCTCTGTTTTTTCCCCATCTTTGTGGTTTTATCTACCTTTGGTCTTTGATGATGGTGATGTACAGATGGGGTTTTGGTGTGGATATCCTTTTTGTTCATTAGTTTTCCTTCTAACAGTCAAGACCCTCAGCTGCAGGTCTGTTGGAGTTTGCTGGAGGTCAACTCTAGACCCTGTTTGCCTGGGTATCAGCAGCAGAGGCTGCAGAACAGCAAATATTGGTGAACAGCAATTGTTGCTGCCTGATTGCTACTCTGGAAGCTTCATCTCAGAGGTGTACCCAGCCATGTGAGGTGTCAGTCTGCCCCTACTGTGGGGTGCCTCCCAATTAGGCTACTCGGGCATCAGCGACCCACTTGAGGAAGCAGTCTGTCCATTCTCAGGTCTCAAACTCCATGCTGGGAGAACCACTACCCTCTTCAAAGCTGTCAGACAGGGACATTTAAATCTTCAGAGGTCTCTGCTGCCTTTTGTTGGGCTATGCCCTGCCCCCAGAGGTGGAGTCTACAGAGGCAGACAGGCCTCCTTGAGCTGAGGTGGGCTCCACCCAATTCAAGCTTCCTGGCCGCTTTGTTACCTACTCAAGCCTCAGCAATGGTGGGTGCCCCTCCCCCAGCCTTGCTACCGCCTTGCAGTTAGATCTCAGACTGCTATGCCAGCAATAAGTGAGGCTCTGTAGGTGTGGGACCCTCTGAGCCAGGCACGGAATATAATCTCCTGGTGTGCCATTTGCTAAGACCCTTGGAAAAGCGCAGTATTAGGGGGGAAGTGACCCGATTTTCCAGGTGCTGTCTGTCATGGCTTCCCTTGGCTAGGAAAGGGAATTCCCTGACCCTTGCGCTTCCTGGGTGAGGTGATGCCTCACCCTGCTTCGGCTCTCGCTCAGTGGGCTGCACCCACTGTCCTGTACGCACTATCTGACATGCCCCAGTGAGATGAACCTGGTACCTCAGTTGGAAATGCAGAAATCACCCGTCTTCTGCATTGCTCATGCTGGGAGCTGTAGACTGGAGCTGTTCCTATTTGGCCATCTTGGAACCACCCCTGTGTTCTCTTTTGGTTTCCATGTGCGTGGAATATCTTTTTCTTCTATCTCTTCAGTCTATGTGTGTGTGGGTTGTGTTTTGTTTTGTTTTGTTTTGTTTTTTTAGAAACAAGGTCTCACTGTATTTCCCAGGCTGATCTCAAATTCCTGAGCTCAAGTGACCCTCCCACCTCAGCCTCTGAAAGTGCTGGGATTACAGGTATGAGACACTGTGACCAGCAATAAAAGTTTAATTGTTAAGGAAAAAAAAAATAATTCCTGGATCCATAACACTGCACTTCCCTTGGAAAAGAATAAGGAGCCCTCTCAAGCTTGAGATGATGGCATGAAGAAATAATATTTTTGAATGTTTTTCTTGAAGAAAAAAAATGAACTGTCTGATCTACCTAATAAAACCCAAAGAATCAGAGTATTATTCATGTTTGCTTTTTCAAGTCCTCATATTTAATCAATTAATTTTAAAGGTCAATAAAATCATGACTATACACAGGAAACAGATAAAAATAAAGTTAATGTGAGCCAAGGCACATCAAGTTAAGTCTGGTGAAAATAAGGGAATATTTAAAGAAAAATGTTTAGTTTTGTAAAATATGTTCTTTTTGACAAATATTTATAGTTCCTATATGAATGAGTCTAAATCACTGATCACACCAGCAATAAAACAGGTTCAAATTTCTGGTTGTCGTAATCAAAGTTCATATATTTTAAATGGTCTTCCCCCCCCATCTAAGGGGAGATAAGTGGGTGAGATAAAATGAATTTTATAAGAAAGGGATTTGAAGGTCTCTTGAGACATACTAGAATGCATATGACTGCTAGTATAATACAGTCCCATCTTCAGTTATAACAAAGCAAAAAGAGATTGGAGTGGGTGCAAAGAGCAGAGCAGGAAAGGGGCTGCAAGACCACAAGTTAAGATTTGTTTCTTGGCTTCATTTTTGCTAAGTGTCTAAGCCAACTTTTCTCTACTAGTTGGTGGTTGTTTCCATTCATTTGTGCCTTTACCAGTTGGGGACTGCCTCCCGCTGGCAAGATGTCTTCCAACATTTAGAGTATCAAAAGGAGTCCTGTGGAGTGACCCAGGTTTTGGTTTGTTGTTGTTGTTGTTGTTTCCTAAGTAAAAACAATTGAACTGATCCTAGTAGCAGTTGCATAAACATGCTGGAAATGTGGGTGCAAACTAACTTATTTAATGTGGTTTTATTCTTAAAGATAATAGACAGTGTACATTTTTCAACTCTTTTTCTCCCAAGATTCAAACTTTTTTTGCAGGTGAATTTCTTGAAAACACATTATCTCTAAATAAAAGGTCAGATGAGGTCCTTTAATTTGAAGCTTCAGAAAGTTTCTATACAGTGGTTAATTCTGTAGCACTTTAACTTGCTTAGGGAGAGATTTTGACTGATGACTATCTTCCATTTTCTTTCATTGGTTGATTCCTTTGACCCTTGAAAGCAACAGCTTTAGAAGCAACTCATAATAACTCTTTAGATTGTGGGAGGTCGTAGTCTATAGATCTTGTGTTTTATGTGTTTGAATGTGCAGGAACAGGGAATCATTTTTTGTTTCCAAGACTCTCATTCTCACCAAATTAAAAGGAATATCTTCAAATAGAAATGAAGCATTTTTTGGTCTTTTATAGTGGGCTAAGAGGCTTTATGTTAGCCCTAGCTTCCTGTTTGTCCATTGTGAATAATTTCAGAAGTTGGGTGGTAAAATCTTTAAGCAACAGAAGTTTAGGAAATCTATTCACCTAAGAAATTTGAAGTTTTATGAATGAGTGTGTGGAAAAGGAAAATTCTTTATTATTAGCCATTGTGATGGCAGACATTTCCTAGATTTCCTTCACTGGTAAGACTGTTATCTTACATCTATTTATAATGTCTACAGAATAATGTTCCTTGAAGGAGTAGAGTAGAATGTAGTTTAGTTGTTGGTGTTCTTGTCCCATTTTATTCATTTAGCTAATAATTATTGGCCATTCTCTGAGTCCCATGCACTTTCCAGGCTACTTTATTTCTTTATACTTTTACATGGCCTGTTATGTCTCTTCTTTGCCTTTCTAGCCCCTGCTCATTCCGCAAACGCAATTTAAGCATCAGTTTCTCAAGGGACCCTCCTGTGACTCTTTCTATGTGAGTCGCATAGCCTTTCCTAGGCTTCCCTTGAGCTCCATGCATCCCTCCAACACAGTTCTATATCAAAATTGTTGATTTCTTTGTAGCTGTACCCCCAAATCCCAATAGGCTGTAAGATTTTTGAGGCAGGATCTGTGTTACATTCAGGTTTTTGCCTCAGCACTTGACAGCATGTCTGGCACATGGTAGAAGCCCAGTGAGAATGAATGAAAGCATGTGTTTTGCCTTCCCCACCCTTGGGTAAGTCTAAAGAAAGATGAATTACATTTGAGATTTTATTGTATAATTAAATTACACTGTCAAAATAATTTTTAAAGCTGAAAGGAAATTCAGAGATCAGCTACAGGAAATTGAGGCCTAGTGAGGTGAAGAGAGTTGACTAGGGTCATGCAGCTGCTTAGTGGCAAACTGGGATTGAAGCCCAGATCTCCTGCTCGCCAGCCCTAGCCCAAATATGGAGAAGCTTAGCTGCTATTTCCTCTTAAAAATATTTTGAAATCCAGGCAAAAAGACTTAGCAATCTAAAAATGCCAATGAGGAGATAGCAAATTAAAACTGTTACAAAATGAATCTAACAACAATTATTCAAGGCTCTCTGGGAATGCCAAGAGGAGCCGTCTGAGGTGGGCTCAGGGCTGATTTCTTCCAAAGGGGCCATTGGTTTTCTAACTAGTGTTTGCTGTTTTAACTTTGACAAAAGTGGGTGTCCACACACCTCAAATTTAGCATAAGTTCAAAAAAAGCCAATCAATGTGTTTATATCCCTAAGTTTATCAAACAAGTGATCTGAAATGTTTCTCACTTTTAATGTTTACCAATGATGGATATAAATAGATTATTTTTGCTTCCTGCTTTGTGAGATCAGAAATCAATTGAGCCTTTTTCTAAAACAGGTCACATGAAGAATAAAAATCTGATTTTTGGATGTGCTTCGAGCTAGAAATTGACTAAGTAATGGCTAAGCATAGGGAAGATTTTGTGAATGTTTAGTAAAAGAGTGGCAAACTGGTATCAGTGATCTAGAATTCACCTGTGCATTTGTTTGGTTTGGCCAGCTCAGTGTTTTGAAATTTCAGAAATTGTTAACATTTAAAAATAAGGAGATTTTACATCTAAATTTCTGCCTTCTCTTAGGTGAGAAAATTCAGTACGTTAGATTTACTTTCACGTTAGTTTCCTACGGCTTCCCTAACAAATTAACATAAAATGTGTGGCTTCAAACAACAGGAATCTATTCTGTCACAACTCTGGAGGCCAGAAGTCTAAAATCAAGGTGTTGGCAGGTCTGTGCTCACTCTGAAGGTTCTATGAGAGAATACTTTGCCAATCCCAGCTTCTAGTGGTTGCAGGCTTTCCTTGGCTTGTGTGTGCATAAGCAGGGTATTGTAACTTCTGTGGTATTAAATCCTGAAGTACTAATAGCATTTCAACTATTAAATCTGATTTTCATGAATTTGAATTATTTTTTTTCTAAATTTGAAGGGCGTCTTAAACTTAAAAAAAGTTTACATGTGTAAGAATACTATAATTTTGGATTTGATAATAAAATAAGGATAGAAATAAAATATATCTAATATATATATATTTTTTTCACTAAAGAGCTAAATACATGTTTAAGGTCAATCAAAAATGAAGCCAGCAGGTTTGGTGTCTGGTAAGTGCCCTGTCTTTTTTTGGAGATGGCAGGAATCAGGTATTCTTTTAAGACATCATGATATTAAAAATGACTATATGTGCCTGGTCAGATTACAGGTGGCTTCCTTCTTATTTTTATTTTTGGGTAATTTAAATAATTTATTAAACATAAAGCATATTATTTTTATAATCAAAAGTGAAAAGTTACTTTAAAAATTTGGAAGAATCTACCGTTACATTCCAGATACTAATTTTGCACCCTTTAGTCCTCAATTTGTCCAATATTTTCAATTGCTTGAGAAAGCGAGATTTATTGCCATAAAACACAGCTTTTCAAATAGACATGAGAAATGAACAGTGAGTTACTAAACATGCAGTCATGCCAGAAGTCACTAGGCCATATTATTCATCACAGTCTGACACCATGTTGTTTCTTTTAGAATGGATTTTTGAGTGAAGACAGACATGCTATCGTTGCATGTATTGGAATACAGTTGATCCTTGAACGATAAGGGTGTTAGGGGTACTGACAGTCAAAAATCCATGTATAACTTTTGACTCTCCAAAAACTTAACTGTCTGTAGTCTACTGTTGACCAGAAGCCTTACCAACAACATAAATATTTGATTAGCACATAATTTGTGTGTTATATGTATTAAATACTATATTCTTACAATACAGTAAGCTAGAGAAAGGAAAATGTTATTAAAATCACAAGGAAGAGAAAATATATTTACTCTTCATTAAGTGGAAGTGGATCATCATAAAGGTCTTCATCCTCCTCATCTTTACATGGAGTACGCTAAAGGGGAAGAGAAAGAGTAAGCATTGGTTTTGCTGTCTTGGGTGGCAGAGGTGAAAGAAAATTCACATATAAGTGGATACACACAGTTGAAACCAATGTTGTTCAAGGATCAACTGAATTTGCTATGAATATATCTAGGAGATCCTGTGAGTTAGAAATTCAGTTACTCAAAAACTTCTACAGAAAATGACTGTCGTTAGAAGTAAACTGAAAAGGGCGCTTAGTGTTTTTGTTTAATCTCATTTTTGAGTGATCCTAAACATGCTTTTAGTTCTTGAGTGAAAAAAACATTATATATATATATAAGATATATTTTACCTCTTGAGATAACTATTTATATTTTATTTTAAAACCTAAATTTTTATTTATCTTGTATATTTGAACTTCTTAAAATTTAGGGTGCCCTTACAAATTTAGAAAAACACATAGAATCAGTTCAAATTCATGAAAATCAAATTTTTAATTTTTGAAATGCTATTATTACTTTAGGATTTAATACCATCAAAGTTAATAATACTGTGCTTAAAAGAATACCAGATTTAATAAACTGATGAAAAATAACTTGTCAATGACATTTTATGCCTTTACATAGATTGTCTTTGTTTTGTGTGGCTATAACAGAATACCCTAGACTGTGTAATTTGTACGGAACAGAAATTTATTTCTCAGAGTTCTAGAGGCTCAGGAGTCCAAGATCAAGGTGACAGGAAGTTTGGTATCTAGTAAGGGCCAGTCTCTGCTTCCAAGATAGCACCTTTAATGCTCCCTCTCTGGTAGGGAGGGAAGAACACTGCTCCTAACATAGCAGAGGAGCAGAAGAGCAAGAGAGAGCCCACTCCTACAAGCCCTTTTTTTGTAGTGACATTAATCCACTCAGGAGAACAGAGCCCTCATGACTTAAAGACTTCCCAAAAGGTCCCCACCTCCAACACCACTATGCTGGGCATCAAGTTTTCAACACATGAATTTGGGGGATACATTTATACCATAGCATGGATCATGCTATAATGACCTTGAAAATGCTTAAAGACAGTGTTAGAGTAAATTAAAACATCCTACCTTGTCTGCATTATTAATTTGCTTAGGAAAAAATAGTACAAAATTTTCATATGACTAAAGTGCTGGCATGGACTTGAGAGGTAAGAAAATATCGCCACTTAATAGCTGAAATACATACCTAGAAGTTAAGTATTCTGACCAGGCTCACACAGTTAATGGATAGCAGATCTGTTACTAGAATGGAATGCTAGTACCATTTCATTTTAGGAAAAGTAAAAAGAAAAATAAACACTTATTAAGCATTTATTATGTACTCTTGCATGTTTTCTCACAAATCTTTTGAGTGAAAACCAAGACTTAGGAAGACAAAGTATCTTGCCCAAGGTCACATAGCTGACTAGTGTTGGAACTATGATCCAAAATCAGGACTGTCTCAATAATAAAATTTAAGAGATTACTAAGTGGAGAAGAGATACACTTCCTGAATGGTTAAGTAGGGACCTCCAAAAATCTATTTCTCAATAAAAGCAACAAAAACAATTGCAAAAATTATCAAAATTAACTTTTGCAGAACTCTGGAAATTAAACAAAGCTTAAGCTATCTGAGGAGTGTTTATTTAAGAAAAATAGTTGAATCTTGTTAAGAACAGAAAGATTTGTGGCATTTTAACTAGCCTTATTTTCCTTCCCCCATCCCCAACTTCACAGTAGCCTTGAAGGTAAGCAGCTTTGCAAGCACAGTAGCTTTGAAAGCCAGCAGCCTAGTGGTCCCTGGAGAGGGCAGATGGCTCTGGAACTTCCCCAGTGCCCATGTCCAGAGATTTATTATGATTTGACCTGTCTGACAGCTCCTTGAAAACCCCATTCATAGAGCTTGTTTTATTTAACCTGATGCAGATCTTGCTTAGTAGGAAAAGCCATTCCCTTTTCCCAGGATGTTTGTTGAAAATAATCAGTGACAATTGCTTAGCATCACAGTTGTTGGAGGCAATGGTACCAGATGGGTGCCTCGAAAAGGAAAATCTGAAGAATGAGAGGTCAATAGGGGACTTTGAAAATCTTCAACATTTTCCTGGGAGTCTAGAAGGCCATGCACATGTGCATGCCCAGGAAAGATCTGAGATGGCCCTACTCTCTTGCCTCTGACTGACCTCAAGACTCTGTATAAACAAGCAGTGAAGATGAAGGAAGAATTGTAAACTGCCAAAGTGTTAACATCATACTGCAATATACACACAGAATCCCTCAGAAAAGGGTGGAAAATTTGTTGATTCAAGTCATTTAGGAAAATCTCTGTCAAATCATTAGCTGACCACTAAGCTAATCAAGAAGGTACTTCTGTGGCTGCAAATAAAAAACAATATAGGTTTTACATAATTAGTCAGCAAAGTGACTAAACAAACAGCAGCAACAACAAACTCTGGGGAGAGGGGAGAATCTTATTTCTGGGATCACCACATTACATTATTTAAAATATCCAGTTTCCAATAAAAATTATGAGACACACAAAGAAATAGGAAAGTATGACACACACACACAGGAGAAAAGAAGTAGATAGAAGCTATCCCTGAGGAAGCCCAAATATAGAACTGACTAGACAAGGACTATAAATCAGCCATTACAAATATGTGCAAAGAATTGAAGGAAACAGTGTCTAAAAAGTTAAAAGAAAGTATGAATGCAATGTATTACCAAATACAAATATCAATAGAGTAATGGAAATTATTAAAAAGAACCAAATAGAAATTCTGTAATTGAAAAGTTTAATAACTGAAATTTTAAAAAAAAATTGACTAGAGGAGCTCAACAGCATATTTAAGCTGGCAGAAAATAAATCAGTGAACTTGAAGATAAGTCAATTGACATAATCCAATTTGAGAAATAGAATTAAAAAAGTAGTAAAAGAACAGAACCTCAGAGAACTGGGAGATATCATCTAGCATACCAGCATATGCATAATGAGAATCCCAGAAGGAGAGGAAAGAAAGAAAGAGGCTGAAAGAATATTTAAATAAATCAGGCAAAAAATTCCCAAATTTGGTGGAAAACATTTATCTACACATCCAGGAAGCCCAATGAACTCCATGTAGGAAAATTTCCAAAAGACCTACACTTAGAAACATCATAGTCAAACTATTCAAGCCAAAAAAAAAAAGGGAGAGGGATCTGGACAGCAGCAAGAGGAAAATGACTCATCACATACAAGGTGTCCCAAATAAGGCTGGCAGCTAATATCTCATCAAAAACCACAGAGGCCGGAAAGCAGTGGGATGAAGTATTCAAAGTGTAAAAGAAAAAAAAGAGCCAAGAATTCTCCATCCAGCAAAACTACGCTATAAAAATGAAGGAAAGGAATAGTGACTTTTGAGGAGCTTTTGGCAGTTTTTTTTAAAGAAGATAAACAAAGTCTTAGCATACAATTAAGCCTCATGCTTCTTGGTATTTACTCAACTGGTTTGAGAGTTTACATCTACACAAAAACCTGCATGTGAATGTTTATAGCAACTTTATGTATAATAGCCCCAAACTGGGAGCAACCATGATATCCTTCAATAGGTGAATGGATAAACAAAACTGTAATACATCCATATAATGGAATATTATTCAGTGATAAAAATAAATGAGTTAGAAACCATAAAAAGACATGGATAAACCCTAATGCATATTGCTAAGTTAAGGAAGTAAGTCTGAAAAGGCTATATACTGTTATTCCAATTATATTACATTCTGGAATAAACAAAGCTTTTGAGACATTAACAGTTCAGTGGTTCCCAGGGATTCAAGAGGAGAAGAAGAGATGAGTAAGGGAAGCATAGTGGATTTTTAGGGCAGTGAAACTATTTTGTATTATACTATAATGGAAGGATACATGACATTACATAATTTCTTAAACTCATAGAGCTTTATAGCACAAAGAGTAAACCTTAATGCACACAAATTTAAAAAGCATTTAGGAGATGGAAAATAAAAAGTATTACAAGGAAGAAACAGTGATTTTGACAAGATAATCTAACTATATTACAAGTGTATGAAACAATCTCAGAGAAAGGAGTGGAAGAAGAAGATGGTGACTAAGTAACTTTGGACCTGGGTAGAGTTTGTAAGACTAAGGGCAAAAGAAACTTAGCATGAGCATTGTACTCTAATTGATGAAGTTCTTTGCCACAGTGGTACAGGTTAATATGTACAGTATACCTATGTGTATACTGGAATTGAACAGTTAAATGAATAGGTAGTGGATGGTTGGAGCTGGATTTCTCGCTGTTGGAGTGGGAATTTACCAACAAGCAAATGGAAGAGGATAGAATGATTCATGTGTAATGGAATCAGCATCAGTGTGAACTCATGTTAATATGAATATGTGTATGCACAAGGGTTAGAATACCACCACGTATTTCCTTGCTTTCTTAGCTGAGAGGGCCTGGCAGCAAAAACACCACAGGAGCAATGAGCACACCTAGCATCCAAATCTTGATTTCTAGTACTATTCTCCAATAAATGGAACCAGGGCTCCTTGGATAAATAACTGGTTCTAGGAATGGAGCAGTTAAGTTACAAGAGTAGCATCTCATAGTGCCAGGAAGTAAGGAGTTGCTAAAACAAAAACAAACTTACCTTTTTGGGATATCTCAAAAGGACAGAGGAGCCAACTGAAAGAGCTCAAATGGCCAAAGCGAAAACAATTTCCACAAGATAAATAAAATATTATTGGATTATGATATGGTTTCACTCTGTGCCCACTCAAATCTCACCTTGAATTATAATCTCCACGTGTCAAGGGTGTGGCCAGGTGGCCCCATGGAGGCAGTTTTCCCCATACTGTTCTTGCAGTAGTAAATAAGTCTCATGTGATCTAATGGTTTTATAAATGGGAGTTCCCCTGCACACTCTCTCTTGCCTGCCACCATGTAAAACGTGACTTTGCTCCTCCTTTGCCTTCCTCCATGATTGTGAGGTCTTCCCAGCCATGTGGAACTGTGAGTCAATTAAACCGCTTTTCCTTTATAAATTACCCAGTCTCAGGTATGTTAAAGATGTAGCAGCATGAGAACAGACTAATACAGATTATAACCCAAAGTATAAGATAAATTTCCATGAGTCCATAATCATATAAAGAAACAATTGAATAAATAAATAAATGAGGAAAAGGAAAAATTTCCCTTGCAGAAGAATTTTAAATAATTTATGTGGGTATTCTGCCGTCTTGGAGGGGGAGCATAGATCCCACTCCTGAAGGACTTTCTTCCAAATAGTATAGTATGAAACGGGTGGGGGAAGAGTAACTTTATGGAAAAGTTTGCAAAACACTATGTTAGCCAGATGATCAAGGTCAATATCAACAGTGATAAGTCATGTTGATAGTGTGTACCCTTGATGTGATGTGATGAAAAGGGCACTTTACTTCTGTGGCCTTCCATCCAAAAATCCATTAGCCCAGTCCCATCATGAGACAATTTCCAATGAAGGGAAAAATAGAAAATAGCTTACCAGTAATTTGAAAACCTGTCAAGGCCATAAAAACAAGGAAAGTCTGAGCCAAGGAGAGTTGACCCAAAGCTACTTTAGGATGGAGCCACAGTCATAGCCAAGAGGAACTGAAGGAGGCATGACAATAAAATGTACTGTGATGTCCTGGATGGGATCCTGGTACAGGAAAAGGACATTAGGGAAAAACTAAGTAAATCTGAATAAATGATGCATTTTAGTTAATAATGTACCAATACTGGTTTATTTACTGTAACAAATGTCCCACGCTAATGTGAGATGTCAGTAATAGGGGAAACTGTCTGGGGCACATGGGAACTCCCTGTACTATCTTAATTTTTTTGTAAATGTGAAACTTTTTTAAAAGGCAATTTAAAAAAAAAAGGTGGGGGAATTTCAAAATTTTCAAATAAGATAGAAACTTTCAAATAAGCAAAAGTTGAATGAATTCATTATTATCAGACCTGCCTTACAAAAAATACTAAAAGGAGACTTTCAGACAGAAATGAAGACACTAGACAGTTACTTATACCATATGAAGAAATAAAGAGCACTGAAAACAATAACTACATAGGTAAATATAAAGGACAGCATACAAATGTATTTTTAAGTCCTCTTCTTCTACTATTGAATTTAGAAGACAATTGCATAAAGCAATAACTACAAAATGATGTTGATGGGCATATAATGTATAAAGATGTAGCTTGTATGACAATAACATCACAAAAGAGGAGGAAAGGAACAGAGCTATACTGGAACTAAGGTTTTGTATACTAGCAAAATTAAGTTTGTATGAATCCAAAGTAGGTTGTTTCAGTTAAGGTGCTAATTTAAATCCCCAGAGCAACTGATAAGAAAAAAATTTCAAAATACATAGTAAAATAAACAACAAGGGCATGAAAATGGTACAGTAGAAAATAACTACAAAGAGAGCAGTAATAGTGGAATAGAGAAACAAACAAAAAAATACAACGTATAGAAAACAAATACCAAAATCACAAATGTAAACCTTACCTTATCAGCAATTACATTAAACATAAATGTATTAACCCTGCCAATCCAAAGGCAGAGACTGCAGAATGCATAAAGAAACTGGATTGTCACATACAAAAGAATGAAGTTGGACCTTTACCTCATAACATAGGCAAAAATGAACTCAGAATGGATTATAGACCTAAATATTTATGGAAATATCTATGACCTAGGGTTAACCTATGGCTTCTTAGATATAACACCAAAAACATAAACAATAAAAGCAAAAAATAGATAAACTGGATTTTATCAAAATTTTAAAAACTTTTTTACTTTAAAGAATGTCATTAGGAAAGTGAAAAGACAGCCCACAAAATGGGAGAAAATATTTGCAAATCATGATCCGATAAGGGCTTTCTCAACCCCGCAACAACAACAACAATAACAACAATTTAAAAACGGACTAAGGACTTGAATATACATTTCTCCAAAGATATGTAGACAGAAAAGAAAATGAAAAGTGCTGAACATCGTTTGCATTTCACTAGAGAAATGCAAATCAAAACCACAATGAGATACTATTTCACACACACTAGGATGGCTAAAATAAAAAAGATAGACAATATCGAGTGTTGATGAGAATATGGAGAAATTGGAACCCTCATACATTGCTGATGGGATTTCAAGATGGTACGACCACTTTTAATAAGTGTATCAGTTCCTTAAAATGTTAAACATAGAGCTTCTATATGACCCAACAATTCCACTCTTTGGTATATAGCCAAGAGAAATAGAAATATGTCTACACAAAAACTTGTGCATGAATGTTTATGGTAGTGTTATTCATAGCAGCCAAAAAGTAGAAATAATCCAAGTGCTCATCAATTGATTAATAGATAAACAAAGTGTAATATATCCATACAATGGGATGTTTTTTAGCAATAAAAAGGAATGAACTACTGATCCATGCTATAACGTGGATGAACCTTGAAAACATGCCAAATGAAAGAAGCTAGAAACAAAAGACCACATGTTGTATAATTCAATTCATAGTAAATGTTCAAAATAGGAAAATTCATAGAGATGGAAAGTAGATTAGTGGTTGCCAGGGTTTGGGGTGAGAAGGAATGGGAGAGTGACTGCTAATGAGTCCAGATTTCTTTTCTGGATTGATGAAAATTGTTTCTGTTTTGTTTTGTTTTTGAGACAGAGTCTCACTCTGTCTCCCATGCTGGAGTGCCATAGCGCAATCTCCACTCACTGCAACCTCTGCCTCCCAGGTTCAAGTGATTCTCCTGCCTCAGCCTCCCAAGTAGCTGGGACTACAGGTGTGCACCACTATGCCCGGCTAATTTTTGTATTTTTAGTAGAGATGGGGTTTCACCATGTTGGCCAGGCTCGTCTTGATCTCCAGACCTCGTGATCCACCCGCCTCGGCCTCCCAAAGTGCTGAGATTACAGGGGTGAGCCACCGCGCCTGGCTGAAAATGTCCTTATAATTAGATGGCGATGATGCTTGCAGAGCCATGTGAATATAATAAAATCCACTGAAAATGTTCTTATAATTAGATGGTGATGATGCTTGCAGAGCCATGTGAATGTAATAAAATCCACCAAATAGGTCAGGCACAGTAGCTCATGCCTATACTCCCAGCACTTTGGGAGGCCAAGGCAGGCAGATTGCTTGAACTCAGGAGTTTGAGACCAGCCTGGGCAACATGGTGACTAGCCTGGGCAACATGGTGAAACCCCATCTCTATAAAATATACAAAAATTAACTGGGCATGGTGGTGCATACCTGGAGTCCCAGCTATTTGGGAAGCTGAGGTGGGAGGATTGCTTGAGCCTGGGAGGTGGAGGTTGCACTGAGCTGATATTGCACCACTACACTCCAGCCTGGGCAATGTAGTGAGACCCTGTCTCAAGAAATAAAACGAAATTAAATTAAACCCACCGAATCATATACCTTAATAGGGTAAATTTTATATTATGTGAATTCTGTCTCAATAAAGCTGTTATAAACATTCAGTCAATTATATATTTTTTAAAAAACAAAAAACCTGTATTTTATGCAAAAATCTTTCATTTAGATTTAAACGTCTGTTTAAACATATCTTGACATAGTCTTACCATTGATTTTACATCTAATTACTGAACTGTCAGGTTGAACGTATAAAATAATTTGAACATAAGAAATGAATGCTATCAAGGAATCAAGGTATTCCAATGTATCTTTTTAGAAATGTAACAATGCTTTTCTGAATTCCTTCATCCTATCTTGCTTTATGTCTGATGTCTTCACTTTCTAAGCATATTTGTCTATATTTTTGAAGTTGTGAGGATTCTGTTCTGTTTCCCATCTGCATCCTAACATTTAATTAAGTATTTAAAAATTAATTCTTCAGGCAAAGTGACCTTTTCTATATGCCCTGCCTCCACCTGCCCCCCCAGTCCCATCCTCACCATCCTACAGGCCCCTTAGAAATTTCTGTCATCCCAATTCAGCAATATCTGTATAAATGAGTTTATAAGTTGACATTTGGGCCTAGAGTAAGCTTGAAGAGATGCCAAAGGCACTTGGTCCAATTAAAATCACAATATTAACAGGAAGACTTTCCTAAGGATTTCAGGCTTCACTGACAAGACCTCCAGACTTATTAGGGATAATTTTTTTATTTATTTTTTATTTCTTTGTTTTAGGAAATGGCTGTGTGATGATGAGCCAAAATGATACTTGCATGATTAAGGGAACTTAGGTTAGGTTGAAAAAAACCTATAGGTTTTACTCTCTCCTCACTCATCCTAGCAAATTATATGGAAATTAAATGGGCTCTAGTAAACATTGAACACTTTTTAAGGAAAACAGATTTTTCAATCTGAATAGAAATTTTTCAACCATTTGCAGTTTTATGAAAATGTATAATTTGCATGCTACAATTTGTTAGAATCCAAAGAAAGTTTCCAAAGGTCCCATTTGATTGAAAGATAATTATACTTGTAGAACATGGAATACCAGTTTTTTGGACCAAGTTTTATAAATATGGGCCAAACCTCTATAAATATCTATTAAGGTTTTCAGTATGGAAAGGAATGTAATCTAGGATCACATGCAAGAAGAGAATGAATAAACAACTGAAGGGAGCCAACAGACTCGAGGATTCAGAAAAGCTAAGAACCTCAGATAACTATCACCACCACAAGACACGCACCTGCAGGGGAAGGGAATGATGCTGAGGTCAAGTCTGTCCACTCCTGGGCCACAGCCAGAGTTTCTAACATGACAAAGCTTGAAATTAAATTGACATGTGACCACATAAACATGCAAACTCCTATTATGGTCATGGGTTTTTTAAATAAGCTCATCAAGGTTGGAGAAAAAGTCCTTTTTCTTTGTACTTTGAGCTGTTAGTCTTGCTGCCAAATGTGACGTCTCTGGTTTAACTTGGGGGAAGATGGTTTACAGACTTCTAGTAGTATCTCAAGCAAGTCAACGAGGTCAAACACAGACTTTTGAGGGGACTTTAAAACCTTACCTGAGGAAGCATATTCAACCCTCCAAGCAGTTTACACATTTCATGTTGCATGTTGATGATGATATCCACGTAGAATGTTTTAGAATCTACCCAAAATTTTTACAGACAAAATTTTATTTATTCTCCACAACAAACCTGTGATGTATTCAGGGCAGGTGTTTTTGTCTTCATTTTATATTTGGGAAAACCAAGACTCAGATGAGTTGAACACTGTGCTTGTGCTTAACCAGGCAATTGTTGGTTGATTGAGGCCTAAAACCAGGTCTCTTGACTCCAATTTCAGAACATGTTGCACAACCATGTTCTCAGCTTGGGATGCACAACAAAATCACCTGGGTAGTATTAAAAGAAAAAAAAGTCTGATGCCCTGGCTGAACCCAAAACAAATGAAATCAGAATAACTGGGTGTGGGATCCAGGCAACAATATTTAACTCAGCTCTTCAGGTAGCTCCAATGTATAGTCAAGTCTGAGAATTATGTCCTACGATATGTTTTCTCAAACAAAAGTGGCATTTGAAAGCTGTAACATACAAGAGGCCAAAATGTGACAACACAAAGGTTTTAAGATTTTCATTGTTTTGTCCAACAATTATTTATTCTTCTATGTGCCAGGTATTATTCTAGAAGGTGGGGACACCATAGTGAATAAGATAGAGTTTCTGGCAGTCTGATTATCTCATTGGCATGACTATTGGACCTTCTCTCATGATGCTAAATCTTCCTCATTCTTGCACCCCTTCTAAATTTGACCCTGATGCCGATCACTTTCTTCCTACACAGGATTCAGAACAACATGAAAGAAAAGGTATGCATGAACACTAAGAAATCCTTTGGTGCATAAATAAACATGTGAAAAATTCCAGTCAGGGCTCAGTGTAAAAAAAAAATTTATTCTGTTACGTGATATACTTTGTTCTTTTTGACTTGGCTGCTAGGAGGCTCAGAACTAAATGTCATGCACAAGTCTAGTTGGTTTCCTTTACTGCATCTCTTCCTGCACATTTCCCTCTGTATGAGTCCAGGTCCAGGCAGCTCTCCTGGTTAGAGAGAAGCGGTCCACTTGAACAAGGTCATTGTGGAGCGTTCAATAAAGGTGTGAGGAGGGTTAAGGGAAACCAACATGTTTTGGTGGAATATCCTGGAGCTAGCTGTTGCTGGAAGCAAGTCGTTCCTGCCTGGGTCTGCGGGAGAAAAGAGAAGAAACAGTGACTGGACAAATGGAAGGAGCTCGCAGCTGCCAGAGAGGGCTGCCCAAGAGGGGCTGTGGCCATTAATGGAGGACCACAACCACTGCCAATTGGTGTAGGAAGGAGCCTGGACCAAACATCCCAACGTCTTTCTCATCTTTCTTTTCAATCTCCTGTCTGAGATCTCTGTTAGCTAGAACAGTCAGAAACCAGAGGATAAAGGGGCACAGTTGACAGAGTCTCTAGAGGACAATGTCCAGGGTGCAGCTCAGAATGAAGGATGGAAGGGCAAGTGGAGACCATTCGGCACACTGTCCCACCTTCCTCACTAGGCAGTGAGTCTTGTATTTCGTGTAAGTGGGTTTTGTTACAAATGTGTTATTTATTTTTGCTGCTTCTTATATTTTTTTAAGTGTAAAATTAGGTTGAGAGTAAGAAAATGAAGGAGTAGAGGTTTAGAAATAAATGGAGCAAACCTTAAAATAACAGTACTTCTTGTGGTTGAAAACACATAAGGGAAATATAAGATCATCACTATCTTCCCTCTATCCATATTCAGATTTTAGCAATTCTTGAGGGAAATAACTGGACACTGTCATTTCTATGATTGAATCATATCTGTTTGTCTTTCTCACAGTTGTATGGTCCATCCAAAAGTCTTAGGAGAAACTAGAGGGTGGAGTTTTTTCTGACAGATCTCTGTGTTGCTCTTTAGGGATTTGACTGGAGTAAATCCTCCTGTCATGTGTTTTAAACTCAGCTACAAAAATTTGGAACTCCATGTGCCTCTTTTGGGTTTGTTTTTGTTTATTTTGTTTTACATGCTCTTTGTTTAAGATTTTGGAAACAGAAAGTGTTAAGAAGAAAATAATGATTCCTGAAAACCCCCACCTAACAGAAACCACTGTAAACACTTGAACATGATTTCTTTATGTCTCTACACTTATTTATTGGTTTCTTTTAAAATAATCAACACACCACCACCACCACCACCACATCTAGCAATTATTGAGCACTTATTAAGAGTTTGGCATTATTCTAAGCACTTTACTATATGAAGCAGATATTCCTATGAGCTTAATTGTATAGATAAGGAAACTGAGGCAGACAAAGGTTCTATGGTTTGCCCAAAGTCACATGGTGAGTAAATGGCAAGACTGGGATTTGAACAAGAACACTGTGGCTTAAGTGCTCACGCTCCATGTCACAAAATACAGTGACAGGACAGCAGTTAAAAACAGAAGCCACTGAAGGAAGAACAAAGAGGAGACCATAGAATGGATTCTGGAATTTTCAAGAATTGATTAAAAATTCCTAACCACAAAATCCTTTTTCCTTGCTTCTGGTAACTCCACAAAACAGGCTCTAACGTGTGTGTGGGTTTTTTTGTTTTAGCTTTTATCTTAGTTTCAGGGGTACATGTGCAGGTTTGTTCTGTAGGTAAGTTGCCTGTCATGGAGCTTGGCATACAGATTATTTCGTCACCCAGGTAATAAGCATAGTACTCAATAGGTAGTTTTTCCATCCTCACCCTCCTCGCACCCTCTGCCCTCAGGTAGGCCCTGGTGTCTGTTGTTCCCTTCTTTGTGTCCGTGTGTACTCAATGCTTAGCTCCCACTTATAAGTAAGAACATGCAGTGTTTGGTGCTGTAAGTTTTGAAGCCAGCAATTCCAAAAGGGTAGCCTGGTCAGTTACAAATGTTTGGTGTTCATAGATTAAAAACAGATAAAATGATCAACAAAAATACTGCTATTTTTGATATGATGACCAGGCAGAGGTAATCGTATAAATACTTGGCCATGGTATAATGTAACTGATGATGCTATTTGTTCATCTATTTAAGGGTTCATTCCCTTTAAGCATCTATTATGGGTCAGGCACTGTTTTAAGTGTTAACAATACACTGGTGAGTAAGAGTGAGTGAGATGAGTTTTTGAGTTAGGAATCTGACAGATGATAAGTAGGTAAACACATTTTTTAAACACTTTATTTAAAATAGGGGGAGAGGATTGAGAGTACCAGGGTGCAGAAAGAAATGCTTATCTCACATGGGGCAAATGATGAATTTTGTGGGTTGTGTCTTGTCGCATTCTCTCAATAAAGAGCAATGTCATTTCAGCCAAGGGGAATTAGGAAAAGACAGTTACATGGGGACCAGCACAATCTTTCATCAAGGATTGACCTGCAGAGGTAGATTTTTAGATTCTAAGAAAAAATAGAAGGACTTCATATTCTTTAATCATCTGTAGATATAATTTTAAGATGTTTTTTCTCTAAGGACTGGTAAGAATTGGGTAGTATGCTGGTGAGGTCCACCACTAATGATCACTTGAAGTAAAATATGGACCAGTGGTTCTGAAACATGAGCTTACATCTCAGTCCCCAAGAGGGCTTGTGAAAACATTGATTCCCTGCCCAGCCCATGAGTTTCTGATTTAGAAAGGTCTGGGGTGGGGCCCAAGAATCTGCATTTCTGACAAGTTCCCAAGGGCTGCTGCTGCTTCAGGGATTACTCTTTGAGACCCACTGATGGAGATCCATGGACCTTATGAGAAAGTTTGGGTGATGGCTGTGGTGAGGGTTGAAGGGGTGAAAGTAGAATCCTTGGAGTAAGGTTTAAATCCTCTTTTAAAAACAGAGTGGTCTAACCTAACCTGTCTTTTTAGAAAGACGTTCAATCTCCACGTAGAAGGGAGCTAAAGAAGTGCTTACCCCAAAGTAGGGCCAGGCACTTCCCTGGGGAAATTGTTTTCAAAGGCCTATAATGTTTAAACAAGTTCTATTTCATTAGCTTGGCCAAAACCGTTTTAGCTTGGAAAACTTTCGGGAACATGTAAACACTTTTGTCAGACATATATTTTATGTTGGTAAAAAAAAAATCACAGATTAATAAAATTGTATTTTATACTGTTAAAACCCCTTACATTATACATGAGATTTTCCAAATCAATGAAAGGCTGTTTGTAACCATTATTTTAACAGGTACATAATTTTCCAGCATGTGGTTATTCATAATTTACTGGATTATTTCCCTTTTAGAGATTTCTAGTGTTTTTACTCCTATAAATGATGGTATAATAAATAATTGCACACATAGATATTTGCTCACATTTCTAATTATTCCAAATTGCTAGAAGCAAAATTACTGAGTCAAAATGAACATTTCTCATGTACTAGAACATATTTTCATTTGCCATTTCTAGTTAAGAGACATTTAAATTTATTTTAATATGAATACTGTTGCAAAGACGTTGTTTACCATTTGACTATCACTAAGCCTTCTTGTTCTCAAAAATAAGAAGCAAATGATTCATCTAGAAGGAAAAGAAATTTCACATCAATGTCTTGAAAGAAAATTTGTGAAAGTCACCATGAAGAGGCAACAAACAGAAAACACTGCCACACAACACACAGCAACATTTCTGAAAAAGCATCTTTAAGCATCTCTTTGTTCTTGGTGTTGCATCTTTATAGCAGCTGCTTCTCCCCACAATTCTCTCTCCCTCGTCTCTGTTTTTCCTTCCAACATCAGCTCATCTCTCTCTCCTTGTACTCCTACCTTCCAGGTCCGGGTCTATACTCCTCTTACACAAAACCCCTAAGCCTTTCTGTCTTTTATGCCTTAATTTCAGTCAGGGTCCCCTAAGCCTTTCTGTCTTTTATGCCTTAATTTCAGTCAGACCCTGTTTAGAGCAGTGAAGGCCCAGAGTCTGGCTGAGCCAAAAATTCTCTTTAAGAGTCTTTGGAGAGGGAGCCCTGTGAAAATTGTGGGAACATACTGTAGGTTGGCTTTGGCTGAAAGCTGCCATTTAGCTTCAGTGTAAGCCTCTAACTTTCGAAGGCAGCATAGCCAATTCTTCCTTCAGTCTCATTTCTGGCCTCTCTGAACTTGTGTCAGCTCAGTGATTTCAGGATTGGGTAAGTTACAATCACAGCTATCACATCTAGTCATCTTAGCAAAGTCAATCATATAAACAAAGGACGTCAGTCAAATTATTTAATGTCTGAATACTGACTTTCAAGTGGAGGTGAGCATTCTTGATGTAACTTGGAGTAAAAATCTTTGTGTGTTAATATATTTAAATTATATTATTTATTTGAAGTATGTATACACTTATTAATTACAAGCATATGATATTGCAATAATTTCTGATTATTGTAAAAGGTGTTTATTCTATGTATTAAAAACAATAACAATTTCTGTTAAATAGGTAAATCGATTCACTATTATAGAAACATTAAAAGACTGTGTTAGCTAGATGACTTAAGGGAGAACATTATGTCCTTTTCTAGCCAACACATGCTTATAAAACTTAAAATTGTAATACAAGGCATAATAATAGAGGTCTGTTTTCATGACAATTTGAGTGTTTGTGAAATCATTTTGAGTACTAGCATTCCTAACTTTAAACAAAATAACCTTAAATCAACTATTTAATTTTGAGTAATTTAATCTCATTTAGGCTGTGATTCTTTTAAGAAAAGGAAGTTTTATAATTTCTGTGAATGAATTAAAAGCAGAATGTCAACTTTTCTATCTCAAAATTTTATTGGGAGGAAAACCCTCATAATCAAGTATAGCAGCATCCATGGTAAATCTTGGATCCAGATGTAAGAAAGAATTATAAACTCTGATGAAAACAAGGAAGTGCTAGAGAAGAAGAAAGTACCTAGAAAAATTCTCCCTACTGATCTGCCATCAGTTTAAAGTGAGTGACTATTTAATACAGCCAACAGGCAGTTAAGTGACAGCGGGAGCAGTCTACCAGCTGACAAAACTCAGAAATTATTGCTCCTTTATCTTAAAGGCAAACTTGTAAATTTTAGCTAATAAAAGATTTAATAATAAAGTCATAATAATCATTATAATAAAAATTTACATTTAGTGTTTTCTGGAAGCATGTTCTCTGATTGAGATACTTGGCTTTGGATAAATATTGATTTTTTTCTAACCAGATATTTAGAATTCAGTCAAATAGGAATTTGGCACATCTCTAATACACTTTAATATTTCTGATCCTGTCAAAGCTCATTAGCCAAAACTGCTGTTGACTGCCACAGCAGGAGATTAGTCCAAAACAGCCTTGTTGAAATGTTCCTGTCTGAATATGCCTTTTTCAGCTCTCTTCAATGAAGCATTCAATTTACAAAAGCACGTGTTTTATATTATCACAAAAGTTTTTTTTCTTCCTCAACACTCTTCTCTTGCAAATCTTCAAATACCTAACTTATTGTTTCTAATTTAGACATGATATTTGCTTAGTAGACAGTAAGAGGATGCAAGTCCCTGTTTTCTGCTGAAAAAAATGCATATCGATGTTCATAATGGCAAGGGGCCTGAGAAGCCATTATATCAAGAAAACAGGGTTAGGGAGTGGGTGAAGGAATAGGATCAGGTGCAGCAGTGGCTAACTAGGAAGACTAGGAGGACGATCCAATCTCTTAAGATGCAATCTTGCTTTTGATCCTGAGAAGCAAAGTTCTCACCTTTCAACCTATCCTTTTTCCTCCTTCTTAGTGCCAGTTCCTCACCAGAGTAAAGAAATATCTTCTTTTTTCCTTCCCCAATCTATTCATGTTTCAACTTTCAAGCACTAATGAGACAGAGCCTCTTTGATCTCTTTCTAAGTATTTCCTGAATATTTCAACCTGTTGTCTCATGGGTTTAATGAGCATCACAGATGATCCATTGATGTTTCCAGCTTACTGAACCATTTGTTATTACAGGGATTATTACGAAATGCATTTTGGCAAACACCCTTTCCTCTTAATTTTTAAACCCATGTGTATTCTAAGGGAAATCTAGTCCATGTGTTTTTTACTCATTTGTGCCCAGGTCATTAGAATGTGGTTGATCAGAGCTAACTCAACTCTAAGTAGTGCTCTGGGCCCTCTCATAATACACTCATGGTCTTAGCTTTTGCAGGACATCACCAATCGGATTTTGTGTGGTTCGTGTGCAACTCCAGCTATTCTGAGTTGATCTATGACATACTTCCATGCACCTTTTCTTAATTAATTCCACATCTGTGTTGCTGTTTTCCTTGGATGCCCTACGTGAGACTGAGACAAGTTTGAGTACACGCTCTTTCTTCTAGAAAGGATCTAGAAATAGTAACAGAAATAATAATACCCAATATTTATTGAATATTTGCTATGTACTAGGCACTGTAAAACTACATATATTTAATTCTCACAATGACCCAATGAGGTGGGTAAGATTATTATTTCCATTTTACAGATTAGATTATTATTTTCATTTTACAGACTGTTTTACAGATTTTACCTACATGTAAGGTCACATCTAATATCTGTATACAACCACAGATAGAAACTAATCAGTCTAGCACCACAGCCAGTGGTTTTGACCACTACGTAGTCATTATATGAGGTTGTGACTGTATGTCGATAATAAATTGTATTTCCTTATAGTGGATTTGAGATACTTCTGTGAATAGGCCTGCCATTGTTAGCTTTCTCAGACAGCTACCTCAGTGACTTATATATGTTAAGATTTGCATCCATTAGATATACGGCTATTTGTGAAAATGCCCATACAGATTTCCCCCCTTTTTTTTTTTTTTTTTTTTTTTTTGAGGCAGAATCTCTCTCTGTTGCCCAGGCCGGAGTGTAATGGCACAATCTTGGCTCACTGTAACCTCCACCTCCTGGGTTCAAGTGATTCTCCTGTCTCAGCCTCCTGAGTAACTGGGTTTACAGGCACCTACCACCAGGCCTGGCTAATTTTTTGTGTTTTTAGTAGAGACAGGGTTTCACCATGTTGGCCAGACTGGGCTTGAACTCCTGACCTCAGGTGATCCACCTGCCTCGGCCTCCCAAAGTGGTGGGATTACAGGTGTGAGCCACCACTCCCAGTCCCATACAGATTCCTTTGGGTGAGAAGACAGCAATTGGAGCCAGATCCATCTGCTTGTAGTAGATATCTTGGGGTGTAATCTGATCCCAGAGGATGTCTCAAAATGATGTGCAGTTCAAGGTGAGAGATGCTACTCCTGTCAAGGGGACTTGCCTGTGTGCTCTTCATATGATGAAATGCCCAGGAAGAACCAATATCATGCACCTATGAGACACATGCCATGGACATACTGAATTGAATATTCAAACCCAGAAACCTAATTGGAAGATAGCAGGATGAACAAGATTGTACCTTTATAGGAATTTTATGAGCAGGACCAGCTTGTCTTCAAGTGAAGATAAAGTCCTGTCCTCATAGCCCATGTCCACATTCATCTGCACCTTAAATTTCTTTGTGAAAATCTGGGTCAGGGAGACAGTTATATTTGTTATGCATCTGCTCAGCCACATCTCTGGCCTTTCTCTAAATATTAGTCAAACCAAAATATGTTTGGGGAAGAGGTGCCCAGAGAACCAGGGAACAGCCACTGTCTCTGAACCATATAGAACCAGTTATGGATACTTAAGGTTGTGGCAGATTCCTATCCTTGAGTTTGTGGCTTACCTTCTGCTCACATTTTAGCCACACAACCTTAGGCCTCAAAGACATACTTAACCTCATAATTAAACTCCATAAAGAAATTTTTTTTTAGGTTTTCTAATCGAAGCCTTAGCCAACCTACATCTTCCTTTTTATTTATTTTCTTATTGACAGGGTCACCTGTTACCCAGGCTAGAGTGCAGTGGTGTGATCATAGTTCACTATAACCTCAAACTCCTGGGCTCAAGCAATCCTCCTGCCTCAGCCTCCCAAGTAACTGGGGCTACAGGCATGCAACACTATGCCTGGCTAATGTTTTGACTTTTTATTTTTTTGTAGGGACAGGGTTTGTTGCCCATGTGGATCTTGAATCCTCACCTCAAGCAATCCCCCTGCCTCAGCCTCACCAGGTGCTGGGATTACAGATGTGGGCCCCGGCACCTGGCCTCTATACCTTCTTCTTGCATAATCTCATCAGATCATTTGGCATCTATATTTTGACTCCCAACTCCCAGCCTTTAGTCTACATCTCTCTACTGTGTTTATAAACTGCACATCCCTTTGCCTGCTAGACTTCTCTTTTCAGAGGTCTCATAGGTATCTCAAACTCAATGTCTCAAGTAGAATTTATCATCCCTGCTTCTTCTCAGATCCCATACAGGCTGCTTCCCTTGTATTCCCAGTCTACAGTAAAAGACTGTAAATTTCCTCTCCTTCCTCATCTCCTTTACATCCAATCTATCCAGTTGTGACAATTCTACCTCTTTCAAATGTCTTAAATCAGCACATCTGCTTTGGCTGCTCTTCTTTCACAACTCTTCCCCTGCAACTCCTCTGTCAGGCTACAAACATCACTCACCTGCATCTCCATCAGCTCTCTCTGCCCCCAATTCACTCTCCACCCTCTGTATGTATGATTCTCTCTTCAATCGCTCTCTATTGCCCTTCGGATAAAATCCTAACCCCTTACCAATGTGTCTTTCTGTCTAGATTGTGAGTTCATTGAGAAAAGGGATGCTAGTCCCTAAATTCATAATTAAATATTCATCAAATAATATTTGTTAAATGAATGAAAGTGCCTACACTGGTTCTACATGATGACAGAACTAATCTTTTTCCTGCAAAAGTGGTAAGAAAGGGATGGAGTGATAATCTCTGCCTCTCTTGACCCACATCTTTCAAATAGGAGAGAAGGACATTGACACTGTTTGGCATATTCTAGTTATGTGCCCCTTAAAATACTTTAAAGGGATAAGCTCATTGCATCCCAGCAGGTACCTTGTAAGTATCATCATCTTCATTTTACACATGAGAAAACTGAGGTCCAGTAAAGAATGTGCCCAAGCTCACACATCTTAGTAATTGGCCAAACCATCATTCAAACCTTCGTCTATGTAACTCCAAAGCTGGGCCTCAATCAATCATATAAAATTCAATCCAGGAACTAAGTCCAGTAACCTTGTAAATGAACCATCTCAGATCCAGGAATCCTGCCCAGCTTCCCTCAATGTGGCCAACACACTCATTCAAACTTCCATTCCACCCACAAAAGCTCCCCGATCACAGTCCACAGGCTCCAGCAGAGCTCAGAGTTTGCCGATCTGGTGTAGAGATAAGGAGTCGCTCACATAACTTTTCTGATCCAATCATATCCACTTTATTTTCCTGGACCAGATACAGAGTTTTAGTTAAAATTCTTATCTGTTACTGCTTAAAGACACATTTCTCATTTTTGCAGGTTCTGATACTTCAGAAGAATGAGGAGCTAATAAAAATAGCCAAGGTGCAAAGAGGAAAGTGGATTTCCTGCATCACACTTTGAAGCTTTCAGAATTTTGGACCTAGTTGCTCATGTGAGTGAAGCAACTTGAGCATTGTAAGATTTAACACAATTCCTTGAAGAGCAAAAATGTCTGAGTGAGGAAAACAGTAACATAGGGTCATAAGCTCAGGGAAAACTAGTATAAAATGGGAGCTAATATCTGACTCAATTCATTTTAAAATTCAGCCACATTCACGAGCACTTACTATGTACCTAGCACTGGATACAGAAATAAATCAGGCTCAGCCCCTGCTGATGAGCTCACAGTCTAGCCAGGGAGACAGACACAAAAACAAATAAGTAACAATTTATGATTATAATCAAATGAATAGAAATACCTAAAAGAGAAAGGATAAAGAGTAAAAAAATTGTTTGGGGAATCCTAGGAAACAAGATTCTCAAAGGAAGTGACATCTAAGTAGGGTTTTGAAGGACAAATAGGAATTCATTAGACTGAAAAGTGAAGAAAAGTACTCTAGGCAGAGAGGAAAGCACAAGCAAAGATGAGCAAACAAACAAAAAAGTCCATGGAGTTTATGAGTTAGTGAGTTGGACAAAAGGAATCTAGCTCATTAGTGTCCTTGTTAAAACATAATCTGTGTTTGCAGCAGAGACTGAAAGTTGCTACTCATCCTCCCTCTCTTCCTTAGAAATGCCACCATGAGACTGTATTTCCAAGTTCCCTTCAATCCAGAGTGGTCTGTGAGATATAAGCAGACATTGCAGGGTGGGGCTTTAAGAGTTGTCAGTGTCAGGAGAACCACCATTTCCCCCTTTCTTCATTCTTTCTGTTTCCTGTTTGGAATCTAACCTGATGGCTGGTGCTCCAATAGCCATCTTGGATGATGAACCAGCCTTGATGATGGAAATCATGCACTAAAGAGGGAGGTTAAGAAGGAGCCTGCATCCCCGATGACATTGAAATCTTGCATTGTAGCCATTAACTGCCTATTTCTGTACTTCATATTATATAAAAGAAAAACAAACCCCTAAATCTTGTTTAAGCCTTTGTTATCTGGGTTTTCTATTACATGCAGCTGAATACAATTCCTAGTGGAAACAATTTATTTCCTTCTACGTATATCAACTTTTCCCAAACAGCAGGGAATGCAGCTGCCAGCAGCTCCAGAGAAAATATTCATAATGGTTAAGAGCTGAGAGATTCAGGAGACTGCCTGACTCCACCACTCACTAGCTTGACCATGAGCAAATTCCTTAACTGCCTTTTGCCTCTGTCCTCTTTTTAATTTTTTTGAGGCACAGTATCTCCATGTTGCCTAGCCTGGTCTCGAACTCCTGGGCTCAAGTGATCCTCCTGCCTTGGCTTCTGGAGTAGCTGGGACGACAGGTGAGTGCTACTGCACCTGGCTCTTCTTTTTTCATAATAGGGATAATAATAGTACTTCTAGATTGGTTGTGAAGATCAAGTTGAGGAAATAACCCATGTTAAGTGCTTTAGGTGTGCCCAGCACCTAATAATCAAGCAGCAAATATGTTGTTATTATTTTTAATTTTAGTTCTGTGAATCCAGAAGTTACCAGAAGAGAAATCCCAGGAGAGGACTGGGGCTGTTCCAGCTTGGGTGAAGGTCCAGGTGGCCAGGAGTTTGGAACACTAAGATTGGCCTAGCCTGGGTCCCAAGCCCACGTTGGTGGTGGGGATGATGCGGCTCGAGAGGTGTCGATCAAGTATGTTACCAGAAAGTGGCAAGAAGGTGAGTGCTGGGCAAACAAAGACAAAGGCTGCCCTATACACCTTATTTGCCTCTTGAGGATATTGAGAAAGTATGTGTCTACTAAGCTCTCAAACTTTTTTTACTGATGATTTAAGGAATTGCTATCATCAGCATTCTCATCAGTCTTGGGGCCTTTTTTCTTTCCTATCAGACTTAACACCAAGTTGAGATCTCACTGTTCTCTCAGTGCTGAGGCAGCTCCTGGAAGACCCTGCAAACCTCATCCCCTGCCTCCCCTCCCCTTCCATCACTAGCCAGTGATAGGAACAATATGTATATGCAGAGACAAGGCAGCAACATTCACTACTGAGACTGTCACTGTCAGGGGAAAAAGCAGTCTATAGAAGAAACACAAAACAGCCCAGAAACTAAACAGCTGCCTGGTGTGTGCTATTATGCTGCAAAATGTTCCAGCTCTGATGACATTGCTGTGTGTGTGTGTTTGTGTGTGTGTGTGTGTGTGTGTGTGCATATTCATCATTTTTTTTTATTTTCTGTATTCTGATGATTTAACATCTGACCTTGCTGACCCTGGAGAAACTGCCTTCCCAGGGTTAGCTAATTCCTAGAGACAGCAAACAACTGGTCAAGGAGCATGCCTTTGAAATGCAAACCAACCAATCCAGACTCCACACCCTCTACTGGACTTCCCCACACCAAGCCACTGTCTACCTGCCTTCATCATGCCAGGCCCTGGTACCAGACAACTGGGGAAAGCCCTTGTGTCCCATAGCTTCCTAAAATTATTTAGACTGGCTAATCCTAAACCAGTTTACCTTGCCCTTTCCTTCCTGCAAAAAAAAACACAAGAAGACCTCCTGCTCATGTTTCCCCCTCATTCCCTGTGCTTCCTGGTTGATCTGGGTGCTTCCCCACGTGGCCCTGCATGGCGTGCTGTGCCTCCTGCATCTAGGGATCTGTGCCTATACAAACTTCTTCCAGGCTGGGCATGGTGGCTCATGCCTATAATCCCAGCGTTTTGGGAGGCCAAAGCAGGAGGATCACTTGAGTGCAGGAGTTTGAGACCAGCCTGGGCAACATGGCCAGACATTGTCCCTACAAAAAATAAAAAAAAAATTATCTGTGTGAGGTGGCTTATGCCTGTAGTCCCAGCTACTCAGGAGGCTGAGGCGGGGTGGGGATTGCTTGAGTCCAGGAGATCGAGGCTGAAGTGAGCCGTGATGGCAGTACTTCATCCAGCCGGGGTGACAGAGGGAGACTCCACCTTTTTTAAAAAAAAAAAAAAAAAAAGATCTTTCTTCTTGACAGTCATTTCCATGTCTGTCTTACCATACGTGATAAATACAAATTAGCCAGTATTACGTGATAAATACAAATCCCAGGTACTGTTTAAAACAGTGTGTGGAGTGTGTGTGTGGGGGGGGCATGTGGTGTGTGTGTGGTGTGTGTGTATGTGTGGTGTGTGTGTAGGGTGTGGGGTGTGGTTGTGTGTGTGATGTGGTTATGTGTGTGTGTTGTGTGTGTGGTGTGTCTGTGTGTGTGTTGTGTGTGGTGTGGTTGTATGTGTGGCATGTGTGTGTGTTGTGGGGTGTGGTTGCATGTGCGTGGTGTGTTGTGTGTGGTGTGGTTGTATGTGTGTGGTGTGGTGTGTGTTGTGTGTGTGGTGTGGTTCTATGTGTGTGGTGTGTGTGTGTGGAGTGTGGGTTGTGTGTGTGGTGTGGTGTGTGTGGTGCGGTTCTATGTGTGTGGTGTGTGTGTGGGGTGTGGTGTGTGGTGTGGTGTGGTGGTGTGTGTGTGGTGTGTGTGGTGTATGTGTGGGGGTGTGTGGTGTGTGTGGGGGGGTGTGTGGTGTGTGTGGGGGGTGTGTGGTGTGTGTGTGGGGGTGTGTGGTGTGTGTGGGGGGGTGTGTGGTGTGTGTGGTGTGCGTGGTGTGTTGTGTGTGGTGTGTGGGGTGTGTGTATGCTGTGTGGGGTGTATGTGTGGTGTGTGGGGGGTGTGTGTGGTGTGTAGTGTATGTGTTTGGTGTGTGGTGTGTGTGGTGTGTGGGGAGTGTGTGGGGTGTGTGTGGTGTGTGGGGGGTATGTGTGTGCTGTGTGGGGTGTGTGTGGTGTGTGGGGTGTGTGTGTGTGGTGTGTGGGGTGTGTGTGGTGTGTGTGGCATGTGGTGTGTGGTGTGTGTTGGTGTGTGTAGTGTGTGGATGTGTGTGTGGTGTGGTGTGTGAGGGGTGTGTGGAGTGTGTGGTGTGTGTGTGGTGTGTGGGGTGCATGTGGGGTGTGGTGTGTGGGGCATGTGGGGTGTGCGTGTGGTGTGTGGGGTGTGTGTGGTGTATGCGGTGTGTGTGTGTGGTGTATGGTGTGGTGTGTGTGGGTGTGTGTGTGGTGTGTGTGGTGTGGGGGGATGTTTGGGGTGCATGTGGTGCATGTGGTGTGTGTGTGTGGTGTGTGTGTGTGGTGTGTGGAGTATCTGGGGTGTGTGTGTGTGGTGTGTGTGTGTGGTGTGTGTATGGTGTGAGTGTGTGTGGTGTGGTGTGTGTGCTGTGTGTGCTGTGTGTGTGTGTATGGTGTGAGTGTGTGTGGTGTGGTGTGTGTGCTGTGTGTGCTGTGTGTGTTGTGTGTGTGTGGTGTGTGTGTGTGATGTGTACACACAAGCATATGCAAATCTACAATGTTTAGGAAAAGCAGGCTTGGACTTAGCTTTTCTTAAGCTCCAATTTTCTCCGGAACTTGCACAAGAGATGCCAGGCTTTCTGATGCTGGTGATGGCCCTGTTTGCCAAGTGTTTATCTCATGAATCATAACATTGGCCTCTCATTTTATTTTATTGGACCAATTCTCCTGGGAACATATTTTGTATCCAAGGAAATGATATTAAGAATATTCAATAAGCCAATTTCAATAAGCCAACAACTCAGAAATTTCTCAAATTCCTGAGCTCAAGTGATCCTCCTGCTTTGGCCTCCTGAGTAAACAGGACTATAGGCATGCACCACCATGCCCGACTCATTTTTTAATTTTTATTTTTGTAGAGACCAGGATGTCTCTATGATGCCCAGGCTGGTCTTAAAACTCCTGGGCTCAAGGGAACCTCCCTCTTTGGCCTCCCGAAGTGTTGGAATTACAGGAATGAGCCATCTCACCCAGCCAATCTTAGCATCTTAAAGCAGAAATCTACCAGGCACATCTGAAAGTGTGGGGGGAGGACTGTGATCAGTAGTAAATGACACCTTGAGGACACGCTGGGGTTGGCAGAATGATGGGCTCTGTCTAGGAAAAATGAAGTGAACCTTCCCCAAAATCCAAAAGACACTGACGAGTTGATTTTGTTTCAAGCAGATGAGTGAAGGAGGAAATTTGACATGAGAAGAAAATCTTTACCCTTTAAAGAAGAAAAATAAGGATTAAAATAATTTAAGTGTTCATTTTGCCAAGCTCTTTGCTTAGTTCTTACAAACCACCCAAGGTTTGTAGCCAAATACTTTGAAGCTCCCCATCACTGTCACCAGAAGTTCCTGGAGAATGGAGTTGGTGGACCCTGTATGGCTTTTCTTTTCTTTTTTTTTTTTGAGATGGAGTCTTGCTCTCTTGCCCAGGCTGGAGTGCAGCGGCCCGATCTCGGCTCACTGCAACCTCTGCCTCCCGGGAGGTTCTCCTGCCTCAGCCTCCTGAGTAGCTGGGACTTCAGGGACACACCACCACACCTGGCTAATTTTTGTATTTTTAGTTGAGATGGGGTTTCACCATGTTGGCCAAGCTGGTCTTGAATTCCTGACCTCAAATGATCCAGATAAGATTGTTTTAGAGGTTTATGGGAGGTCTGAATCCATGTTCATGTCACAATGTGGTTCTGTGATTAAGTTCTTGATGACAACTGTCTTGTTAACTACGATTATTGAGGGCAAAGATCAAAGTTCAATATAGCGGATGACAGCTCCATTCTTTCTCCACTGTGAAGACTGGTGGAAGAGAAAGGAAACTAGAGTTTCCTAGAGGTCTGATTTTGCTTCCTACTCTACACACATTATTTCATCTAAAATTCTCAGAATGGCTGGACATTGTGGCTCATGCCTATAATCCCAGCACTTTTGGAGCCCTGTATGGCTTTTCTCTTTTTACTCTTAATTCTTCTTTATATACCTGGGGCAAATTAGTGTTCAATAAATGTCTGTTAATAAAGGACAGCTTGATCTCCAGTTGTAATTAATACACGTCATCTGTTATAGGCAGAATCCTGACCCCCGCAAAGACATCTACATCCTAATTCCCAGGGCATGTGAATACATTAGATTGCATGGTAAAGACAGAATTAAGGTTGGAAACAGAATTAAGGCTTCTAATCAGCTGACTTATAAATAAGGGAGATTATTCTGAGTTATTGGGTAGGCCCAATATAATTACAAGGGCCCTTAAATGTGGAAGAGGGAATCAGAAGATAGAACCACAGTGATGTAGTGTTAGACCTGGCCCATCCTTGCTGGCTGTGAAGATGGAGGAAAGCAGCCACTAGCCAAGGAATGTGAAGAATGCAAGAAAGACAGGATCTCCCCTATAGCTTCCAAAGGAATCCAGCCTTGCTGACACCTTGATTTTAGTGCAGTAAGACCCATTTGGACTTCTGCCCTGCAGAACTCTAAGATAATAAATTTGTGTTGTTTTAGGTCACTAAATTTGGGGTCATTTGTTGCAACAGCAATAGGAAAGGAACATGCCATCTCTGACTCCATTATCACAACCAATGTAGAACTGGCTCTTTTTCATTATTTAGCCTAACTGCCTCAGTCTCCTCTTCCTATCACCAGTACTCTACCCAGGCTGCTAGGACACAGAAAAGAATTGTCCACCTTCAATTATCATCTGAGAAACAACTCACAGATACATGCTTAAAGGTCTTCAATTCAAGGTCTAGGTATAATTCAGCTTCTCAAGATAACGGCACTTGAATCCTAAAGAGTGGATGAGCTGTTCATGTGTTTCCTTTGAACTCACCCTCTGTAACTCACCAGGGGAGGTGTGAGGCAGCAGCCCACAGGCAGAGTTATTCAGCAGTCCTCTCTCCTGAGGGGCTCTTCTCCCCACCAGGCCCATCTGTTTGCATTCTGTTGGGCAGGAACCACTCAAAAGGGATTTAGCCTCTCCTTTATGCCAGCTTCAGGGAGAGCCAAATGTGGCTCTGTCAGCAAGTAGGAGATCAAAGAGCTACCACTCCTCACCCCCAGCCAAGCAGAAAGGAGGCCACGTGGAGTACCTCTCTCCCTCTAGGAGGGCTGCAATGACCATCTCCTTATATGTTGTGTTACCTTGGCCTCTCGGAATTTAAGTGAGACCTTGACCACTACGGAGTTTTCAGTTTATTAACACTACAGGCATATCCAGATGTGTTTTAAGAAACTGTATATTTTAAATGTTTACATTTAATAGATTAACACATTTAACCTATAAAAAAGCAATGCCATGTAATGATGCAATTCAGGACTTATAAAAGTATTAATTCATAGTACACTACAGGCACTGTAGATTGCTAATGGGGTATGTAGTAAGTTGAGGTAATGCAACATCATCTTTGAATTCTGCCCGTTCATTTCTGTGCCTCTTTGGAGTTGATGATTTGGAGAGAAAGTTGAGAGTATAAACATGAAACTCACTGTGGGTGGGAGGCCTCAGCCAAGTAGAACTCCTGCCCCACACCTCTCCACATCAGCCCTGACATCCACCTCCCTTCCCTGCTTGAAGTGATCCCAAACATTCCTGTCTGCACTGGGAATGACAGTGAGTAATTTAGTGATGAGACATCAGGGGCTTCAAGAAGCATATAGGAAAAAGGAAGAAGGGGAGCTAGGCTGAGATGGATATGTGGCCTTCATGACTGCAGAATCCAAAATATATTCTCTCCAGTTGGTCATTCATTTCAGGAAACAGTTTGTATTAGGAACTTAAGCTTGCAAAAACATAACTCAGGGAGAATTTATGACGTTTTTAAGTGTAGTTTTAGTTCCTGCAAAGAGGCTAATTGCTGAAGGAGAACTCTCTAGCACTGGAGAGGAAGGAAGTGTACCCTATCTCTTTATGTTCCATTTCTTTAGGAATATCTGAGCTTAGGGGGTGGTGCTGTCAATGGACTCCAATGACCCTAGAGAGGCCTAGGACTCATAACAGAGCTATGGTCTATTTTTAAGCCTGACTTAAAGGTCTGGAAGTTATTAGAGCTTTGCTAAATGGGCTAACATGAAGTTGAGAAGTCTCTCCTCTGGCCTCTACCACCACACTAACTATTTGGCTGTCACTGAATATTTTTATTAGCATGGGCAAACAGGTAATAATACAGAAAATTGTCTATTCCAACATTGGCGACATTCTCTGGTCTGAAGTATTTATGATTTTCTTTTCCAATTGCATAAACTGTAGGAAACCACTTTTACATTCCAGAGTTATTGCTGCACAAGAGAACTGAAGATCTACTTCTTTATTGTTAGTGGAGAGGAAGTTATATGTAAATGAAACCCCAACTTCAAGTATAATGAGCCTACAGCAATGGTCTGAGACAAATTTCCTTTCTGTTCTTCTTGCTTCCTGGCTTCCTTTCTTCTTTCTTCCTTCCCTTGCTCTCTTCTTCCCTCCCTTCCTTCTTCCCTTTATCCTCCCTTCCTCCCTTCCTTCCTCCTTCTCTGGTGGTGTGGCTCAGGCCATGCTTATAGTTTAAACCCCCTTAAGTCATTTATTATACCTGGAACATAAAGTGTGAAGTATGAAAATGTGGGGAGGGGCACTTTTGAATCACGAGGAGAGCTTTAAACATACTGATTCCCGATCCACTTGCAGAAATTCTTACTTGATTGGTCTAGCAGGTGGCCTGGGCACCAGGATTTATAAAAGCTCCATAAGTGGTTCCAATGTGAAGTCAAGGCTGAGAACTACTGGTTGAAGGAAAATCAATGCTGATTTGGTCAAATGATTGGTTTATGTGCTTCCTTGTCGACAAAACTGGCTAAATAAAATGATTGTGGTGGAGTTTTTGAACGGACATGACCTCAAAGTGATTTTTTTAAAAAATTCAAAATGAGGCAGTGTTGGCTTGAAATAATACAGTTCCAATCATATTCTTTCATGTTCTATCCTCCAGTCTGTGGGGCTGCTTCAAACTTGCTAACCCAATACAGGCAGAGCTTCACTGTAGGCTGATGAAGTTTTTGGACCGTGAAGTCTGATTGTACAGCACAAATTCAATTATAATCCTAACATGACCACTGGCCAACTAGCCCAATGCGGAGAGCATGAAGTCAATTCCTTAGAGTGCTTTCAGCTGATATTTTTGGCATGGTTCCCAGATCATCAACAGGATGCTGTCCTTGACATCTGGAACACCAATCTAAGATGCAAGCAAATAGTTTTGAAATAAAGTTAGGTCTCTTGACCAATTAGAGATATGTGTTTGACAGAAACCCTGTGCAATTTATTAGCTATCCAGATAGTTTCCAGCAGGTATGAATTTCTAGTGATTCTGGGTTATTGATTGTTTCATGACCAGGATGGAAGCTGAAAGGTAATGTGGCATGAGTTCCAGCTGGAGATAGTTGAATAACAAAAAAAAAATGTATGTGATTAAGCACCTGTGAGCAATTACTAGTGGTGCCTTTGGATGAGCCAGAACCCAGGCCTGGTACTCTACTCTTCTTCCCTACCAAGACTGTGGCGTACAATGTCTGTTTTAAAGCTGTACTGTAGTGCTGTTGGCTATTACAGTACAAAGGTCTCACCTATAACTGGAAGGCTCCAGACATTACAAAAGCATGTTTACATGTGCGTTGAGTTAGAGCAGGGTTTCTGAACCTCGGCATTGCTGAACTTTTGGGCTGGGTAATTCTTTGTTGTCAGGTCTTGTTCTGTGAATTAAATGTAGGATATTTAGCAGCACTCTGGCCTCTACCTACAAGGTACCAATAGTTGTGACAACCGGAGATGTCTTCAGACATTGTCAAATGTCCCCCAAAGGTGGGGGCAGGGTGGGAGGTGAGGACTGGGTAAAATTGCCCCAGTTGAGAATCAGTGAGTAGTTCTCTTGATTTCATAGTATAAGAAAAGTAAGTTTTTTTTAATACAAAGCCTGAATGATGATTCTAAGCCACTTCTGAAATTTCATTCACGGCAAATAATCTCCTTTTTCTTTATTTGTCAAACCCAACAGTTTTGATTTTTCAGTCATCTTTGTATGCTCCGTGGTGCTCAACATAATGTTCTATTCACATAGTAGGTCCTTAGCAATGCTCTCTGAATGAGTAAAAAGATCCATTTTTCCCCTACTTCTGTCAACATGTTCTGGGTGGGCTCCTGGGAATTTAAAATTGGCCTAAGCCAAGCCAATCAGACCACTCCATTTCTCTGGACATAGTAATAGGTACCAGGCTCACACATACCTGAGCCAGCTTTATGAAAGTGAATCATAGGACTTGATGGGAATGTTGGGATCAGCACACTCAGTTTAGCTTTTTGTCGTTGCTACTGTTTTTCCTGCTGGTTTTGAACTTGGAAGGATGTCACCCCTAGAATTCTGGCAGCTTTGTGATGCTACAAGCTCTTATAAGAGGAGAGCCTGTTGGAGAGCTGACCAGTAAAGATGGAGCAGAGCTGAGAGATGAAAAGAAGGACATCAGATCCTGATTTGTACCTCTGGATCTGGTGGCTTCTCGCTGTGGTATTTCTAGCCATGACTGTCTCTGGACTCATCAGTTGCTTGAGCCAATATTTTCCTGCATATCTATCTATTTCCATTTTTCTTATTTTTTTTGTTTAAGCCAGTTTGAGTTAGGCTTTCTATCACTTGAGATTAGAAAAGTCCTCATTTAGGCTGGATACGGTGGCTCATGCCTGTAATGCCAGCACTTTTGGAGCATGGATCCCCTGCTCAGGTGGGTGAATTGCTTGAGACCAGGAGTTCAAGACCAGCCTGGCCAACATGGCAAAACCCCGTCTCTACAAAAAAAAATACAAAAATTAACCGGGCATGGTGACAGGCGCCTGTAGTCCCAGTTACTTGAGAGGCTGAGGTGGGAGGATCACTTGAACCTGGGAGGTTGAGGCTGCAGTGAGCCATGATGGCACCACTGCACTCCATCCTGGGCAACAGAGTGAGATCCTGTCTCAAAAAACAAAACAAAACAAAATCTGTGAAGAATGACAATGGTAGTTTAATGGGAATTGCATTTAATCTACAAATTACTTTGGGCATATGGCCATTTTCATAATATTGATTCTTCCTATCCATTAGCATAGAATGTTTCTCCATTTGTTTGTTTCCTCTCTGATTTCTTGGAGCAATGGTTTCTAGTTCTTGAAGAGGTCCTTCACTTCCCTTGTTAGTTGTATTCCTAAGTATTTTATTCTTTTTCTAGCAATTTGGAATGGGAGTTCATTCATGATTTGGCTCTCTACTTGCCTGTTGTTGGTGTACAGGAATGCTAGTGATTTTTGCACACTGATTTTATATCCTGAGATTTTGCTAAAGTTGCTTATCCGCATAAGAAGCTTTTGTGCTGAGATGATGAGGTTTTCTAGATATAGGATCATGTCATCTGCAAACAAAGATAATTTTGCTTCCTCTGTCCCTATTTGAATATGCTTTATTTCTTTCTCTTGCCTGATTGCCCTGGCCAGAACTTCCAATACTATATTGAATAGGAGTGATGAGAGAGGGCATCATTGTCTTGTGCCAGTTTTCAAGGGGAATGCTTGCGGCTTTTGCCCATTCCATATGAATTGACTGTGGGTTTGCCATATATGGCTTTTATTATTTTGAGGTATGTTCCTTCAATACCTAGTTTATTGAGAGTTTTTAACATGAAGGATGTTGAATTTTATCAAAAGCCTTTTCTGCATCTATTGAGATAATCATGTGGCTTTTGTCTTTAGTTCTGTTTATGTGATGAATCACGTGTATTGATTTGCATGTGTGGAACCAACCCTGCATTCCCAGGATGAAGCCTACTTGAACCTGATGAATAAGCTTTTTGATATGCTGTTGGAATCCACAAACAATCCCATTACAAAGTGGGTAAAGAACATAAACAGGCACTTCTCAAAAGAAGACATGAGTGGCTGACAAGATGGCCAGTCTGCGGCTCCCAGCGAGATCAACGCAGAAGACAGAGGACTCCCTCCCCTAGCCAAGGGAAGCCGTGAGGGACTGTGCCATGAGGAATGGTGCTCTCTGGCACAGACACTACAGTTTTCCAACCGACTTCACAAACTGAAGACCAAGAGATTCCCTCAGGTGCCTATGCCACAAGGGCACTGGGTTTCAAGCACAAAACTAGGCGGCCATTTGGGCAGACACCAAGCTAGCTGCCGGAGTTTTTTTTCATACCCCAGTGGCACCTGGAAAGCCAGTGAGACAGAACCATTCACTCCCCTGGGAAGAGGGCTAAAGCCAGGAAGCCAAGTGATCTGGCTCAGTAGATCCCACCCCCGTGGAGCCCAGCAAGCTAAGATCCACTGGCTTAAAATTCTTGCTGCCAGTACAGCAGTCTGAAGTCGACCTGGTATGCTTGAGCTTGGTGGAGGGAGGGGCGTCTGCCATTACTGAGGCTTCAGTAATTGCAGGGGTCAACAGACACCTCAAACAGGAGAGTTCCGGCTGACATCTGCCAGGTGCCCTTCTGGGATGAAGCTTCCAGAGAAAGGAACAGGCAGCAATCTTAGCTGTTCTCCAGCCTATGCTGGTGATACCCAGGCAAACAGGGTCTAGAGTGGACCTCCAGGAAACCTGCAAAAGAGGGCCCTGGCTGTAAGTAGGAAAACTAACAAACAGAAAGGAATAGCATCAACATCAACAAAAAGGACATCCACAGAGAAACCCCATCCAAAGGTCACCAACAGCAAAGACCAAAGGTAGATAAATCCACAGAGATGAGGAAAAACCAGGTTAAAAGTCTGAGAATTCAGAAAACCAGAATGCTCTTCTCCTCCAAAGGATCACAACTCCTTACCAGCAAGGAAACAAAACTGGATGGAGAATGAGTTTGATGAATTGACAGAAGCTTCAGAAGGTGGGTAAAAACAAACTCCTCCGAGCTGAAGAAGGATGTTCCAACCCAATGCAAGGAGGCTAAGATTCTTGAAAAAAGGTTAGATGAATTGCTAACTAAAAGAACCAATTTAGAGAAGAACATAAATGACATAATGGAGCTCAAAAACACAGCATGAGAACTTTGTGAAGCATACACAAGTATCAACAGCTGAATCAATGAAGCAGAAGAAAGGATATCAGAGATTGAGGATCAACTTAATGAAATAAAGTGTGAAGACAAGATTAGAGAAAAAAGAATGAAAAGGAATGAACAAAGCCTCTAAGAAATATGGGCCTACGTGAAAAGACCAAACTTACATTTGATTGGTGTACATGAAAGTGACAGGGAGAATGGAATCAAGATGGAAAACACTCTTCAGGGTATTATCCAGGAGAACTTCCCCAACCTAGCAAGACTGGCCAACATTCAAATTCAGGAAATACAGAGAACACCATAAATGCTAATTGAGAAGAGCAACCCCAAACACATAATTTTCACATTCACCAAGGTTGAAATGAAGGAAAAAATGTTAAGGGCAACAAGAGATAAAGATTGAGTTACCCACAAAGGGAAGACTAACCATAAGACTAACAGTGGATCTATCTGCAGAAACCCTACAAGCCAGAGAGTTGGGGCCAATATTCAATATTCTTAAAGAAAAGAATTTTCAACCCAGAATTTCGTATCCAGCCAAACTAATCTTCATAAGCGAAGGAGAAATAAAATCTTTTACAGACAAGTAAATGTTGGGAGATTTTGTTACCACCAGGCCTGCCTTACAAGAGCTCCTGAAGGAAGCACTAAATATGGAAAGGAAAAACTGGTACCAGCCACTGCAAAAACATACCAAATTGTAAAGACCATCGACACTATAAAGAAACTGCATCAACTAATTGGCAAAATGACTAGCTAGTATCATAATGACAGGATCAAATTCACACATGACAACATCAATCTTAAATGTAAATGAGCTAAATGCCCAAATTAAATGACACAGACAGGCAAACTGGATAAAGAGTCAAGACCTATCAGTGTGCTGTATTGAGGAGCCCCATCTCACGTGCAGAGACACACATAGGCTCAAAATAAAGGGATAGAGGAAGATTTACCAAGCAAAAGGCAAGCAAAAAAAAAGAAAAAAAAAGCAGGAGTTGCAATCCTAGTCTCTGATAAAATAGACTTAAACCAACAAAGATATCAAATTGTCTCTGTTTGCAGATGACATGATGGTATATTTAGAAAACTACATCATCTCAGCCCCAAATCTCCTTAAGCTGATAAGCAACTTCAGCTAAGTCTCAGAATACAAAATCAATGTGCAAAAGCCAAAAGTATTCCTATACACAAATAATAGACAGAGAGCCAAATCACGAGTGAACTCCTCTTCACAATTGCTAAAAAGAGAATAAAATACCTTGGAATACAACTTACAAAGGATGTGAAGGACTGCTTCAAGGAGAACTACAAACCACTGCTCAAGGAAATAAGAGAGGATACAAACAAATGGAAAAACATCTCATGCTCATGGATAGGAAGAATCAATATCATGAAAAAGGCCATACTAACCAAAGTAATTTGTATATTCAATGCTATCCCCATCAAGCTAACATTGACTTTCTTCACAGAATTCGAAAAAAATACTTTAAAATTCATATAGAACCAAAAAAGAGCCCATATGTGGCATAGTGGCACACCTCTGTAATCCCATCTACTCAGGAGACTGAGGCAGGAGAATCGCTTGAACCCAGGAGGCAAAGGTTGCAGTGAGCTGAGATCATGCCACTGCACTTCAGCCTGGGTGACAAAGTGAGACTCTGTCAAAAAAATAAAAAATAAAAAAATAACAGCTCATATAGCCAAGACAATCCTCAGAAAAAAGAACACAGCTGGAGACATCACACTACCTGAATTTGAACTGTACTACAAGGCTACAGTAACCAAAACAGCATGGTCCTGGTACCAAAACAGATATATAGACCAATGGAACAGAACAGAGGCCTCAGAAATAACACCACACATCTACAACCATCTGATATTTGACAAACCTGACAAAAACAAGCAATGGGGAAAGGATTCCCTATTTAATAAATGGTGTTGAGAAAACTGGCTAGCCATATGCAAAAAACTGAAACTGGACCCCTTCCTTACACCTTGTACAAAAATTAACTCAAGATGGATTAAAGACTTCAACGTAAGACCTAAAACCATAAAAGCCCTAGAAGAAAACCTAGGCAATACCATTCAGGACATAGCCGTGGGCAAAGACTTCACGACTAAAACACCAAAAGCAATGGCAACAAAAGCCAAAATTGATTAATTCTGACTAATTAAACTAAGGAGCTTCTGCACAGCAAAAGAAACTATCATCAGAGTGAACAGGCAACCTGCAGAATGGGAGAATATTTTTGCAATCTACCCATCTGACAAAGGGCTAATATCCAGAATCTACAAGGAACATAAACAAACTTAGAAGAAAAAAACAAACAACCCCATCAAAAAGTGGGCAAAGGATATGAGCAGACACTTCTCAAAAGAAGACATTTATGCCACCAACAAACATATGAAAAAAAGCTCATCATCACTGGTCATTAGAGAAATGCAAATCAAAACCACAATGAGATACCATCTCAGGCTAGTTAGAATGGCGATCATTAAAAGGTCAGGAAGCAACAAATGCTGGAGATGATGTGGGGAAATAGGAACCCTTTTACACTGTTGGTGGGAGTGTAAATTAGTTCAACCATTGTGGAAGACAGTGTGGTGATTCCTCAGAGATCTAGAACCAGAAATACCATTTGACCCAGCAATCTCATTACTGGGTATATATATAAAGGATTATAAATAATTCCACTATAAAGACATGCACACATATGTTTATTGCAGCACTGTTCACTATAGCAAAGACTTTGAACCAACCCAGATGCCCATCAGTGATAGACTGGATTAAGAAAATGTGGCACATATACACCCTAGAATACTATGCAGCCATAAAAAAGAATGAGTTCATGTCCTTTGCTGGGACATGGATGAAGCTGGAAACCATCATTATCAGCAAACACAGGAACAGAAAACCAAACACCACATGTTCTCACTCATAAGTGGAAGTTGAACAATGAGAGCATATGGGCACAGGGAGAGGAACATCACAGAGGGTGGGGGTGCTGGGGGAAGGATTTCATTAGGAGAAGTACCTAATGTAGATGAAGGGTTGTTGGGTGCAGCAAACCACCATGGCGCATGTATACATATGTAACAAACCTGCATGTTCTGCACAGGTATCCCAGAACTTAAAGTATAATAAAAAAAGAAAAAGAAAAAGAAGACATACATGTGGTCAACAAACATATGAATAAAAGTTCAACATCACTGATCAGTAAAGAAATGCAAATCAAAACCACAATGAGATACAATCTTACACCAGTCAGAATTGCTATTATTTAAAAGTAAAAACTAAAACAAAAACAAAAAAAACAGATGCTGGCGAGGTTGCAGAGAAAAGGGAACACTTTTATACCATTGGTGGAAGTGTAAGTTAGTTCAACCATTGGGAAAAACAGTGTGGTAATTCCTCAATGACCTAGAAGCAGAAATACCATTTGACCCAGCAATACCATTACTGAATATACACCCAAAGGAATATAAATCATTATATTATAAAGACACATGAACATGTATATTCATTGCAGCACTTATTCACAATAGCAAAGACATGGAATCAACCTAAATGCCCATCAGTGATAGACTGGATAAAGAAAATGTGGCACATATACACCATGGAATACTATGCAGCCCTAAAAAGGAATGAGATCATGTCCTTTGCAGGGACATGGATGGGGTTGGATGCCATTATCCTCAGCAAACTAATGCAGAAACAGAAAACTAAACACTGCATCTTCTCACTTATAAGTGGGAGCTGAATGATGAGAACACATGGACGCATGGAGAGAACAACACACACTGGGGCTGTTGGAGGGGTAAAGGGAGGGAAAGCATCATGAATAAAATGAATGGATGCTGGGCTTAATACCTAGGTGATGGGATGATCTGTGCAGCAGATCACCATGGCACACGTTTACCTATGTAACAAATCTGCACATCCTGCACATGTAGCCCTGAACTTAAAATAAAAGTTGAAAAAAAAAAAAAGAAAAGACATGGCTCTACATGAGGGCTGGCCCAATAAGGAACAAATAAGACTCAGTGCAAATATTAATTTAGGATTGCATAATCTTAGCATTGAGGAGATCTTAAAAGTAAGGGCTTGTGCATCACCTGACATTGGGGGTCCCTTTACCACATCCTTGTCAGAAGAACTCTGGGCCCTGCTTGAATGTTTTGGGAAGGTCAGAGCTTGCCAAGGTCTCTGCATTTCTCTGTGCAGCAGCTCTGGCTATTAATAAATTCCTACTATTAAGCAAAATCTGCTTCCAAGAAACTCCTCCTAGGAGCTAAGTCCATAGCTAAATAGAACAAAAAATGTTTTGTTTTGTTTTTTACAATGAAGACAGATACTGTGTCTGTTTTTAGCCAAATCTTCTCCATCTCAACCATTCTCAAGTGCTTCCAGATCCTCCTGAAAAATCATGATCCAAATCTTTGTAATTGTAAACAGACTTTGGAGAGCTACAGACCTCAGGTTGTAACCCATCTTCATAGCTTTTCAGCTGTGACTTTAGAAAAGTTACTTATAGTTCCCTAGTAACTATGTTTTCTTTTTTTCTCTCTTTTTTTATGATACTTTAAGTTCTCGGGTACATGTGCACAACGTGCAGGTTTGTTACATATGTATACATGTGCCATGTTGGCGTTCTGCACCCATTAACTTGTCATTTACGTTAAGTATACCTCCTAATGCTATACCTCCTTCCTACCCCAACTCCACGACAGGCCCTGGTGTATGATGTTCCCCACCCTGTGTCCAAGTGTTCTCATTGTTCAATTTCCACCTATGAGTGAGAACATGCAGTGTTTGGTTTTCTGTCCTCGTGATAGTTCGCTTAGAATGATGGTTTCCAGCTTCATCAATGTCCCTACAAAGGACATGAACTCATCCTTTTTTATGGCTGCATAGTATTCCATGGTGTATATGTGCCACATTTTCTTAATCCAGTCTATCATTGATGGACATTTGGGTTGGTTCGAAGTCTTTGCTATTGTGAATAGTGCCGCAATAAACATACGTGTGCATGTGTCTTTATAGTAGCATGATTTATAATACTTTGGGTATATGACCAGTAATGGGATGGCTGGGTCAAATGGTATTTCTAGTTCTAGATCCTTGAGGAATTGCCACACTGTCTTCCACAATGGTTGAACTAGTTTACAGTCCCACCAACAGTGTAAAAGCATTCCTATTTCTCCACGTCCTCCCCAGCACCTGTTGTTTCCTGACTTTTTAATGATCGCCATTCTAACTGGTGTGAGATGGTATCTCATTGTGGTTTTGATTTGCATTTCTCGGATGGCCAGTGATGATGAACATTTGTTCATGTGTCTGTTGGCTGCATAAATGTCTTCTTTTGAGAAGTGTCTGTTCGTATCCTTTGAACACTTTTTGATGGGGTTGTTTGATTTTTTTCTTGTAAATTTGTTTAAGTTTGTGTAGATTCTGGATATTAGCCCTTTGTCAGATGGGTAGATTGCAAAAATTTTCTCCCATTTTGTAGGTTGCCTGTTCACTCTGATGGTAGTTTCTTTTGCTGTGCAGAAGCTCTTTAGTTTAATTAGATCCCATTTGTCAATTTTGGCTTTTGTTGTCATTGCTTTTGGTGTTTTAATCATGAAGTCCTTGCCCATGCCTATAGCCTGAATGGTACTGCCTAGGTTTTCTTCTAGGGTTTTTATGGTTTTAGGTCTAACATTTAAGTCTTTAATCCATCTTGAATTAATTTTTGTATAAGATGTAAGGAAGGGATCCAGTTTCAGCTTTCTACATATGGCTAGCCAGTTTTCCCAGCACCATTTATTAAATAGGGAATCCTTTCCCCATTGCTTGTTTTTTTCAGGTTTATCCAAGATCAAATGGTTGTAGATGGGTGGTATTATTTCCAGGGGCTCTATTCTGTTCCATTGGTCTATGTATCTGTTTTGGTACCAGTACCATGCTGTTTTGGTTACTGTAGCCTTGTAGTATAGTTTGAAGTCAGGTAGTGTGATGCCTCCAGCTTTGTTCTTTTGCCTTAGGATTGTCTTGGCAATGTGGGATCTTTTTTGGTTCCATATGAACTTTAAATTAGTTTTTCCCAATTCTGTGAAGAAAGTCATTGGTAGCTTGATGGGGATGGCATTGAATCTATAAATTGCCTTGGGCGGTATGGCCATTTTCACAATATCGATTCTTCCTATCCATGAGCATGGAATGTTCTTCCATTTGTTTGTGTCCTCTTTTATTTCATTTAGCAATGGTTTGTAGTTCCTTGATGAGGTCCTTCACATCCCTTGTAAGTTGGATTCCTAGGTCTTTTATTCTCTTTGAAACAATTGTGAATGGGAGTTCACTCATGATTTGGCTCTCTGTTTGTCTGTTTTTGGTGTATAGGACTGCTTGTGATTTTTGCACATTAATTTTATATCCTGAAACTTTGCTGAAGTTGCTTGTCAGTTTAAGCATATTTTGGGCTGAGACGATGGGGTTTTCTCGATATACAATCATGTCATCTACAAAGAGGGACAATTTGACTTTCTCTTTTCCTAATTGAATACCTTTTATTTCTTTCTCTTGCCTGATTGCCCTGGCCAGAATTTCCAACACTATGTTGAATAGGAGTGGTGAGAGAGGGCGTTCCTGTCTTGCACCAGTTTTCAAAGGGAATGCTTCCAGTTTTTGCCCATTCAGTATGATATTGGCTGTGGGTTTGTCATAGATAGCTCTTATTATTTTGAGATACGTCCCATCAATACCTAATTTATTGAGAGTTTTTTGCATGAAGGGCTGTTGAATTTGGTCAAAGGCCTTTTCTGCATCTGTTGAGATAATCATGTGGTTTTTGTCTTTGGTTCTGTTTATATGCTGGATTACATTTATTGATTTGCATATGTTGAACCAGCCTTGCATCCCAGGGATGAAGCCAAAGTGATAGTGTTGGATAAGCGTTTTGATGTGCTGCTGGATTCGGTTTGCCAGTATTTTATTGAGGATTTTTGCATCGATGTTCATCGATTTTAGTCTAAAATTCTCTTTTTTTTGTTGTTGTGTCTCTGCCAGGCTTTGCTATCAGGTTGATGTTGGCCTCATGAAATGAATTAGGGAGGATACCCTCTGTTGCTATTGACTGGAATAGTTTCAGAAGGAATGGTACCAGCTCCTCTTTGTACCACTGGTAGAACTTGGCTTCAAATCTTTCTGGTCCTGGCCTTTTTTTGGTTGTTAGGCTATTAATTATTGCCTCATTTTCAGAACCTGTTATTGGTCTAGTCAGGGATTCAGCTTCTTCCTGATTTGGTCTTTGGAAGGTGTATGTGTCCAGGAATTTATCCATTTCTTCTAGATTTTCTAGTTTATTTGCATAGAGGTGTTTCTAGTATTTCCTGTTGGTGATTTGTATTTCTGTGGGATCAGTGGTGATATCCCCTTTATCATTTTTTATTGCATCTATTTGATTCTTCTCTCTTTTTTTATTATTCTTGCTAGCAGTCTACCAATTTTGTTGATCTTTTCAAAAAACAGCTCCTGGATTCATTGATTTTTTGAAGGGTTTTTTGTGTCTCTATCTCCTTCAGTTCTGCTCTGATCTTAGTTATTTCTTGCCTTCTGCTAGCTTTTGAATATGTTTGCTCTTGCTTCTCTAGTTCTTTTAATTGTGATGTTAGGGTGTCAATTTTGGATCTTTCCTGCTTTCTCTTGTGGGCATTTAGTGCTATAAATTTCCCTCTCCACACTGCTTTAAATGTGTCCCAGAGATTCTGGTATGTTGTGTCTTTGTTCTCATTGGTTTCAAAGAGCATCTTTCTTTCTGCCTTCATTTTGTTATGTACCCAGTAGTCATTCAGGAGCAGGTTGTTCAGTTTCCATGTAGTTGAGCGGTTTTGAGTGAGTTTCTTAATCCTGAGTTCTAGTTTGATTGCACTGTGGTCTGAGAGACAGTTTGTTATAATTTCTATTCTTTTACATTTGCTGAGGAGTGCTTTACTTCCAACTATGTGATCAATTTTGGAATAAGTGTGATGTAGTGCTGAGAGGAACGTATATTCTGTTTATTTGGGGTGAAGAGTTCTGTAGACGTCTATTACGTTCACTTGGTGCAGAGCTGAGTTCAATTCCTGGACATCCTTTTTAACTTTCTGTCTCATTGATCTGTCTCATGTTGACAGTGGGGTTTTAAAGTCTCCCATTATTATTGTGTGGTAGTGTAAGTCTCTTTGTAGGTCTCTAAGGACTTGCTTTTTGAATCTGGGTGCTCTTGTATTGGGTGCGTATATATTTAAGATAGTTAGCTCTTCTTGTTGCATTCATCCCTTTACCATATGTAATGACTTTCTTTGTCTTTTTTGATCTTTGTTGGTTTAAAGTCTGTTTTATGAAAGACTAGGATTGCAACTCCTGCTTTTTTTTGCTTTCCATTTGCTTGGTAGATCTTCCTCCATCCCTTTATTTTGAGCCTATGTGTGTCTCTGCATGTGAGATGGGTCTCCTGAATACAGCACACTGATGGGTCTTGACTCTGTATCCAATTTGCCAGTCTGTGTCTTTTAATTGGAGCATTTAGCCCATTTACATTTAAGGTTAATATTGTTATGTGTGAATTTGATCCTGTCATTATGATGTTAGCTGGTTATTTTGCTCGTTAGTTGATGCAGTTTCTTCCTAGCCTTGATGATCTTTACAATTTGGCATGATTTTGCAGTGGCTGGTACTGGTCGTTCCTTTCCATGTTTAGTGCTTCCTTCAGGAGCTCTTTTAGGGCAGGCCTGGTGGTGACAAAACCTCTCAGCATTTGTTTGTCTGTAAAGGATTTTATTTCTCCTTTGCTTATGAAGCTTAGTTTGGCTGGATATGAAATTCTGGGTTGAAAATTCTTTTCTTTAAGAATGTTGAATATTGGCCCTCACTCTCTTCTGGCTTGTAGAGTTTCTACCGAGAGATCCGCTGTTAGTCTGATGGGCTTCCCTTTGTGGGTAACCTGACCTTTATCTCTGGCTGCCCTTAACATTTCTTCCTTCATTTCATCTTTGGTGAATCTGACAATTATGTGTCTTGGAGTTGTTCTTCTTGAGGAGTATCTTTGTGATGTTCTCTGTAGTTCCTGAATTTGAATGTTGGTCTGCCTCTCTAGTTTGGGGAAGTTCTCCTGATAATATCCTTCAGAGCATTTTCCAACTTCATTCCATTCTCCCCATCACTTTTAGGTACACCAATCAGATGTAGATTTGGTCTTTTCACAAAGTCCCATATTTCTTGGAGGCTTCGTTCATTTCTTTTTACTCTTTTTTCTCTAAACTTCTCTTCTCGCTTCATTTCATTCATTTGATCTTTAATCACTGATATCGTTTCTTCCAGTAGATCAACTCGGCTACTGAACCTTGTGCATGAATCGCGTAGTTCTCATGCCATAGTTTTTAGCTCCATCAGGTCATTTAAGGTCTTGTCTACACTGTTTATTCTAGTTAGCCATTAATCTAATCTTTTTTCAAGGTTTTTAGCTTCTTTGTGATGGGTTCCAACATCCTACTTTAGCTCCAAGAAGTTTGTTATTAGCAACTGTCTGAAGGCTTCTCTCAACTCATCAAAGTCATTCTCTGTCCAGCTTTGTTTTTTTTTTTTTCAGGTTATGTCAGATTTTTTTTAAAATTTTACTATTATTATACTTTAAGTTTTAGGGTACATGTGCACAATGTGCGGGTTAGTTACATATGTATACATGTGCCATGCTGATGTGCTGCACCAATTAACTTGTCATTTAGCATTAGGTATGTCTCCTAATGTTATCCCTCCCCGCTACCCCCACCCCACAACAGTCCCCAGAGTGTGATGTTCCCCTTCCTGTGTCCATGTGCTCTCATTGTTCAATTCCCACCTATGAGTGAGAACATGCAGTGTTTGGTTTTTTGTCCTTGCGATAGTTTACTGAGAATGATGATTTCCAATTTCATCCATGTCCCTACAAAGGACAAGAACTCATCATTTTTTATGGCTGCATAGTATTCCATGGTGTATATGTGCCACATTTTCTTAATCCAGTCTATCCTTGTTGGACATTTGGGTTGGTTCCAAGTCTTTGCTATTGTGAATAGTGCTGCAATAAGCATACGTGTGCATGTGTCTTTATAGCAGCATGATTTATAATCCTTTGCGTATATACCCAATAATGGGATGGCTGGGTCAAATGGTATTTCTAGTTCTAGATCCCTGAGGAATCGCCACACTGACT